>NW_027184484.1:280000-300936 GCF_021155775.2 Neodiprion pinetum
AATTTTTTCCATTCACAATCATTTTTTATTTCATCACATAATCCACCTTCATTATTTTTTTTTATATTCTATTACATGGATGTTTAAAATAAGGACATGTTAATAAATATATGTATATATATATATATATATATATATATATATATCTGTACATATATATATATACACATATACATATATATATACATACGTATATCATGATTTTCAGTTTACTTTTAAAAAATGGGAAATTGAAAATAAAAAGTTTTTTTCTCATTATTTCAGTTTTTGAAAATTATGTATAGTTGATAGAAAAATCCTGAATATTTTAAATTATTCGCTTATTTTTTATTTCATTTAATTTTTTCATAATTATTTCCATTCACAATCATTTTTCATTTGATTACATTATTTACCTCAATTACCTTCATTTATATTTTATTATATTAATGTATAATATGAATATATATAAATATATATATACATATATATATATATATATATATATATATGCATGTATATATATGTATATATCTTTATACATATATATATACATATGTATATTATAATTCTCAATTTACTTTTAAAAAATGGGAAATCTAAATGAAAAAAAATTTTTCTCACATTATTTCAATTTTTCAAAATTATGTAAAATTATTAGAAAAATCCTGAATATTTTCAATTATTCGCATATTTTTTATCTCATTTTTTTATAATTATTTCCATTCACAATCATTTTTTATTTGATTACATTATTTACCTCAATTACCCTCATTTATATTTTATTATAATAATGTATAATATGCATATATATAAATATATATATACATATATATGTATATATATATATATATGCATGTATATATATGTATATATATATACATATATATATACATATGTATTTTATAAATTTCAATTTACTTTTCAGAGATGGAAAAATGGAGAAAAAAAAAATTTTTCTCACGTCATTTCGATTTTTCAAAATTATGTATAATTATTAGAAAAATCCTGAATATTTTTAATTATTCGCATATTTTTTTTTTATTTTATTTTTCCATGATTCTTTCCATTCACAATCATTTTTCATTTTATTACATTATTTACCTCATTACCTTCATTTGTATTGTATTAGATTAATGTATATTATAAATGTATATGAATATACATGTATATATATATATATATATATATATATATGTATACATATATATTTACGCATATATATATATATGTATATATATATATATATATATATATATATATATATATATATATATATATTTTTCATTATAATAATGTATAATATGAATATATATAAATATATATATACATATATATGTATATATGTATGTGTATACATACATATATATACACATATATATATAGATATATGTATGTATATATATATATATGTATGTATATATATATATATATATATATATATATAAATATATATATATATATACATGTATATATATACGTATGTATATTATAATTTTCAATTCACTTTCAAAAAACGGGAAATTGAAGAAAAAAAAATTTTTTCTTACCTCATTTCAATTTTCCAAAATTATGTATATTTTAGAAAAAATCCTGAATATTCTCAATTATTCGCATATTTTTGATTTCATTTTTTTTTTATAATTTTTTCGATTCACACTCAATTTTCATTCTATTACATTATTTACCTCAATTACCCTCATTCATATTTCATTATATTGAGGTATAATATGAATGTATATAAATATATATATACATATATATGTATATATGTATACATATATATATATACGCATAAATATATATATGTGTATATTTATATATATATATATATATATATATATGTATATATATATATATATATATATATATATATATATATATATGTATATATATATACATATATATATACGTATGTATATAATAATTCTCCATTTACTTTTAAAAAATGGGAAATCTGAATAAATAACAATTTTTCTGACACTTTTTCAATTTTTCAAAATTATGTAAAATTATTAGAAAAATCTTAAATATTTTTAATCATTCGCATATTTTTTATTTCATTTTTTTATAATTATATCCATTCACAATCATTTTTTATTTGATTACATTATTTACCTCAATTACCTTCATTTATATTTTATTATATTAATGTATAATATGAATATATATAAATATATATATACATATATATGTATATATATATATATATGCATGTATATATATGTATATATATATATACATATATATATACATATGTATTTTATAAATTTCAATTTACTTTTCAGAGATGGAAAATTGAAAAGAAAAAAATTTTACTCACATTATTTCAATCTTCCAAAATTATGTATAATTATCAGAAAAATCCTGAATATTTTTAATTGTTCGCATATTTTTTATTTCATTTTATTTTTTTATAATTTTTTTCCATTCACAATCATTTTTCATTTCATTACATGATTCACCTTCATTATTTTTATTTATATCCTATTACACGGATGTATTATATAAAGACATGTTAATAAATATATATATATACAAATATACATATATATATATATACATACATATATCTATATATATATATATATATATATATATATATATATATATATATATGTATGTTTATATATGTATATATATATATACATATATATGTACATATACATATATACACATATACATATATATATATACATATGTATATCATGATTTTCAGTTTACTTCTAAAAAATGGGAAATTGAAAAAAAAAAATTTTTTTTTCATTATTTCAATTTTTCAAAATTATGTGTAGTTATCAGAAAAATCCTGAATATTTTGAATTATTTGCTCATTTTTCATTTTATTTCATTTTTTTATAATTATTTCCATTCACAATCATTTCTTATTTGATTACATTATTTACCTCAATGAACTTCATTTATATTTTATTATAATAATGTATAATATGAATATATATAAATATATATATACATATATATGTATATATGTATATATATGTATGTATATATATGTATATATATATATACATATATATATACATATGTATATCATAATTTTCAATTTACTTTCAAAAAGAGGGTCATTGAAAAAAAAAAATTTTCTCCACAATATTTCAATTTTCGAAAATTATCCAGAATTATTAAAAAAATTCTGAATATTTTTAATTATTCGCTTATTTTTCATTTCATTTTTTTATAATTTTTTCCATTCACAATCATTTTTTATTTCATCACATAATCCACCTTCATTATTTTTTTTTATATTCTATTACATGGATGTTTAAAATAAGGACATGTTAATAAATATATGTATATATATATATATATATATATATATATCTGTACATATATATATATACACATATACATATATATATACATACGTATATCATGATTTTCAGTTTACTTTTAAAAAATGGGAAATTGAAAATAAAAAGTTTTTTTCTCATTATTTCAGTTTTTGAAAATTATGTATAGTTGATAGAAAAATCCTGAATATTTTAAATTATTCGCTTATTTTTTATTTCATTTAATTTTTTCATAATTATTTCCATTCACAATCATTTTTCATTTGATTACATTATCTACCTCAATTACCTTCATTTATATTTCATTATATTAATGTATAATATGAATATATATAAATATATATATACATATATATATATATATATATATATATATGCATGTATATATATGTATATATCTTTATACATATATATATACATATGTATATTATAATTCTCAATTTACTTTTGAAAAATGGGAAATCTAAATGAAAAAAAATTTTTCTCACAGTATTTCAATTTTTCAAAATTATGTAAAATTATTAGAAAAATCCTGAATATTTTCAATTATTCGCATATTTTTTATTTCATTTTTTTATAATTATTTCCATTCACAATCATTTTTTATTTGATTACATTATTTACCTCAATTACCCTCATTTATATTTTATTATAATAATGTATAATATGCATATATATAAATATATATATACATATATATGTATATATATATATATATGCATGTATATATATGTATATATATATACATATATATATACATATGTATTTTATAAATTTCAATTTACTTTTCAGAGATGGAAAAATGGAGAAAAAAAAAATTTTTCTCACGTCATTTCGATTTTTCAAAATTATGTATAATTATTAGAAAAATCCTGAATATTTTTAATTATTCGCATATTTTTTTTTTATTTTATTTTTCCATGATTCTTTCCATTCACAATCATTTTTCATTTTATTACATTATTTACCTCATTACCTTCATTTGTATTGTATTAGATTAATGTATATTATAAATGTATATGAATATACATGTATATATATATATATATATATATATATATGTATACATATATATTTACGCATATATATATATATGTATATATATATATATATATATATATATATATATATATTTTTCATTATAATAATGTATAATATGAATATATATAAATATATATATACATATATATGTATATATGTATGTGTATACATACATATATATACACATATATATATAGATATATGTATGTATATATATATATGTATGTATATATATATATATATATATATATATAAATATATATATATATATACATGTATATATATACGTATGTATATTATAATTTTCAATTCACTTTCAAAAAACGGGAAATTAAAGAAAAAAAAATTTTTTCTTACCTCATTTCAATTTTCCAAAATTATGTATATCTTAGAAAAAATCCTGAATATTCTCAATTATTCGCATATTTTTGATTTCATTTTTTTTTTATAATTTTTTCGATTCACACTCAATTTTCATTCTATTACATTATTTACCTCAATTACCCTTATTCATATTTCATTATATTGAGGTATAATATGAATGTATATAAATATATATATACATATATATGTATATATGTATACATATATATATATACGCATAAATATATATATGTGTATATTTATATATATATATATATATATATATGTATATATATATATATATATATATATATGTATATATATATACATATATATATACGTATGTATATAATAATTCTCCATTTACTTTTAAAAAATGGGAAATCTGAATAAATAACAATTTTTCTGACACTTTTTCAATTTTTCAAAATTATGTAAAATTATTAGAAAAATCTTGAATATTTTTAATCATTCGCATATTTTTTATTTCATTTTTTTATAATTATATCCATTCACAATCATTTTTTATTTGATTACATTATATACCTCAATTACCTTCATTTATATTTTATTATATTAATGTATAATATGAATATATATAAATATATATATACATATATATGTATATATATATATATATGCATGTATATATATGTATATATATATATACATATATATATACATATGTATTTTATAAATTTCAACTTACTTTTCAGAGATGGAAAATTGAAAAGAAAAAAATTTTACTCACATTATTTCAATCTTCCAAAATTATGTATAATTATCAGAAAAATCCTAAATATTTTTAATTGTTCGCATATTTTTTATTTCATTTTATTTTTTTATAATTTTTTTCCATTCACAATCATTTTTCATTTCATTACATGATTCACCTTCATTATTTTTATTTATATCCTATTACACGGATGTATTATATAAAGACATGTTAATAAATATATATATATACAAATATACATATATATATATATACATACATATATCTATATATATATATATATATATATATATATATATATATATATATATATATATGTATGTTTATATATGTATATATATATATACATATATATGTACATATACATATATACACATATACATATATATATATACATATGTATATCATGATTTTCAGTTTACTTCTAAAAAATGGGAAATTGAAAAAAAAAAATTTTTTTTTCATTATTTCAATTTTTCAAAATTATGTGTAGTTATCAGAAAGATCCTGAATATTTTGAATTATTTGCTCATTTTTTATTTTATTTCATTTTTTTATAATTATTTCCATTCACAATCATTTCTTATTTGATTACATTATTTACCTCAATGAACTTCATTTATATTTTATTATAATAATGTATAATATGAATATATATAAATATATATATACATATATATGTATATATGTATATATATGTATGTATATATATGTATATATCTATATACATATATATATACATATGTATATCATAATTTTCAATTTACTTTCAAAAAGAGGGTCATTGAAAAAAAAAAATTTTCTCCACAATATTTCAATTTTCGAAAATTATCCAGAATTATTAAAAAAATTTTGAATATTTTTAATTATTCGCTTATTTTTCATTATATTTTTTTATAATTATTTTCATTTACAATCATTTTTTAATTGATTACATTATTTACCTCAATTACCTTCATTTATATTTTATTATAATAATGTATAATATGAATATATATAAATATATATATATATATATATGTATATATGTATATATATGTATGTATATATATGTATATATATATACATATATATATACATATGTATATTATAATTTTCAATTTCCCTTTAAAAATGGAAAATTGAAAAGAAAAAAATTTTCCTCACATTATTTTAATTTTCCAAGATTATGTATAATTATTAGAAAAATCCTGAATATTTTCAATTATTCGCATATTTTTTATTTTATTTTTTTTTTTTATAATTTTTGTTATTCACGATCATTTTTCATTTCATCACATTATTTACCTATATTACCTTGATTCATATTTCATTATATTATTGTGAGATATGAATATATATAAATATATATTTACATATATATGTATATATATATATATATATATATTCATACATATATATATATATACATATGTATATTATAATTTTCAATTTACTTTTAAAAAATGGAAAATCTAAATAAAAAAAATTTTTCTCACATTATTCCAATTTTTCAAAATTATGTATAATAATTAGAAAAATCCTAAATATTTTTAATTATTCGCATAATTTTTATTTCATTTAATTTTTTTATAATTTTTTCCATTTACAATCATTTTTTATTTCATCACATAATCCACCTTCATTATTTTTTTTCATATCCTATTACATGGATGTATAAAATAAGGACATGTTAATAAATATATATATATATATATATATATATATATATATATATATATATCTGTACATATATATATACACATATACATATATATATACATACGTATATCATGATTTTCAGTTCACTTTTAAAAAATGGGAAATTGAAAATAAAAAGTTTTTTTCTCATTATTTTAGTTTTTAAAAATTATGTATAGTTATTAGAAAAATCCTAAATATTTTCAATTACTTGCATATTTTTTATTTTATTTTATTTTTTTATAATTTTTTTCATTCACAATCATTTCTCATTTTATTACATTATTTACCTCAATTACCTTCATTTGTATTGTATTATATTAATGTATGATATAAATAAATATAAATATATATATGGGCTATTCCGCGTCAACCGGATCAGTCATCTCTCAGATATTTTTTTAATTTGGCATGTGGATTGTGTGGGACGAGTTAGATTTTTGTGCCAAAGCGCGAATCTCATAATGCAAAATTCGATTTTTTATTAACAATAACAAATTAGACTCCCATTTTTTTCAAAAATTCATAACTTCGGCAAAAAATTAGATACAATATATTTTTTTTTTTCAAATTACGCGGAAAGCTCCATAGAATTTAAAAAAAAATACGAAATGGTAAACACAAGTTGTTATCAATTGTTTATTTAACAATTAATTTTTCAAAGATTTTCAAAACAGTGACTGACACGATCAAAAAATTTTTTTAAAATTCTGACATGTTCCTTGAACTGTACTACAACCTGTGAATTAATTCCAGAGGGGTGTTTTCCTTCGTTTCCGAGTAAAAAATCATTAAAGGTGTCGATGCGCATGAAATTGCGGCCCGCCGAGTCTCTACGTAATGGCGGGCGGCCGGTTGCCGTCCACCGCTACACCGCGGTGGCGTCGCAGCGTTATTTTAGAGTCATTTTCACGATGTAGGACATGATTAAAGAATCTGAAAAAAATACTGTACCTTCACAAGGCCTGCTCAAAGCGATAAGTGAAGTTTCAAGAATGTGTTTTTATTTTAAAATAAGTAGCAAGTTATGTAATTATTATCATTTATGTGCACTCTCATGGTGTGTAACCGTTATTTTGAATCTCTGTAATAAAAAAACGGTGAAAAACACATTCCTGAAACTTCACTTATCGCTTTGAGCAGGCCTTGTGAAGGTACAGTATTTTTTTCAGATTCTTCAATCATGTCCTACATCGTGAAAATGACTCTAAAATAACGCTGCGACGCCACCGCGGTGTAGTGGTGGACGGCAACCGGCCGCCCGCCATGACGTAGAGACTCGGCGGGCCGCAATTTCATGCGCATCGACACCTTTAATGATTTTTTACTCGAAAACGAAGACAAACACCCCTCTGGAATTGATTCACAGGTTGTAGTACAGTTCAAGGAACATGTCAGAATTTTAAAAAAATTTTTTGATCGTGTCAGTCACTGTTTTGAAAATCTTTGAAAAATTAATTATTGAATAAACAATTGATAACAACTTGTTTTTACCATTTCGTATTTTTTTTTAAATTCTATGGAGCTTTCCGCGTAATTTGAAAAAAAAAAATATATTGTATCTAATTTTTTGCCGAAGTTATGAATTTTTGAAAAAAATGGGAGTCTAATTTGTTATTGTTGATAGAAAATCGAATTTTGCATTATGAGATTCGCGCTTTGGCACAAAAATCTAACTCGTCCCACACGATCCACATGCCAAATTAAAAAAATATCTGAGAGATGACTGATCCGGTTGACGCGGAATAGCCCATATACATATATATGTATAAATATATGGGCTATTCCGCGTCAACCGGATCAGTCATCTCTCAGATATTTTTTTAATTTGGCATGTGGATTGTGTAAGGGGAGTTAGATTTTTGTGCCAAAGCGCGAATCTCATAATGCAAAATTCGATTTTTTATTAACAATAACAAATTAGACTCCCATTTTTTTCAAAAATTCATAACTTCGGCAACAAATTAGATACAATTTTTTTTTTTTTCAAATTACGCGGAAAGCTCCATAGAATTTAAAAAAAAATACGAAATGGTAAAAAAAAGTTGTTATCAATTGTTTATTTAACAATTAATTTTTCAAAGATTTTTAAAACAGTGACCGACACGATCAAAAAATTTTTTTAAAATTCTGACATGTTCCTTGAACTGTACTACAACCTGTGAATTAATTCCAGAGGGGTGTCTTTCTTCGTTTTCGAGTAAAAAATCATTAAAGGTGTCGATGCGCATGAAATTGCGGCGCGTCGAGTCTCTACGTAATGGCGGGCGGCCGGTTGCCGTCCACCGCTACCCCGCGGCGGCGTCGCGGCGTTATTTTAGAGTCATTTTCACGATGTAGGACATGATTGAAAAATCTGAAAAAAATACTGTACCTTCACAAGGCCTGCTCAAAGCGATAAGTGAAGTTTCAAGAATGTGTTTTTCACCGTTTTTTTATTACAGAGATTCGAAATTGGTTATGACGCATTATGATTCAAACATGAATTACGAACACAGGTCAAGTGTTGTTCCAGGATATGGAATACCTGCACCTGTGCATGCGTCACCTAAATCCTTCACTATCCAGGTAGTCCAGGTAGGGTCACCACCTCGATTCCGCGAAGGGGTCATTTGGCTAAAGTCAGGTACATTGAATTGCACCTGCATTATGTTAGCCCCATTGGTGGAATTCAAGCAATTAGAAGAGTCGTTGGGTGAATGAAGCACTATATTCCAGGATATGGAATACGTCCACCTGTGCATGCGTCACCTAAATCCTTCATTATCCAGGTAGTCCGGGTCACCACCTCGATTCCGCGAAGGGGTCATTTGGCTAAAGTCAGGTACATTGAAATGCACCTTCATTATGTTAGCCCCATTGGTGGAATTCAACCAATCAGAAGAGTTGTTGGGTGGGTGAAGCACTATTCTGAACGAGTATAAATTTCGACCATTTCAAAATGCATAACATTCAATCGAATACCAGTGTAGCGATCAGTGCAATACATCGTCTCATTCTTCACACAAGTAATTCATTTCAGAAAGCAATGTCTACAACAGATGTGAAACGGTGCTGTAATCCTTTCCAAAGAGTTGGCCATAATTGGGTGCGAAATTTGGTAAAGCCAGTGACACCAGCATTACGGAAAAAGTTTCCGGACCTAGGAGAATATGTGTGCATGGATTGTCGAATAAAATTGTACAAATGCAACACAATTACTCCATCTGATAAAAACGAGGTAAGTGATATGAATCATAATTATGCGAGTGGTGACGATCTTGTTTCACCTTCACCAATTAGTGAACAGAGCAGTGTGGAAATGTTTCTTGAGAATGATATCGGGCAAGAATTGTTGTGTGATGTGAAAGAATTGTTTATCAACGCGAAGTGTGTCGCGGACAAAATTAAATATCTCACAATGACTCCTCGTAGTTGGTCCATCAGAGAATTGGAGTTACAATTTGATTGTTCATATAGAATGGCTCGTAAAGCTAAAATATTGCAAAGTGAGCGTGGATTTGGATCCTCCCCAGATCCAAGACCATCTCGCACTCTTTGTGATGATGTTGTCTCTCATGTAGTGGAATTTTACTGTTCTGATGAAATAAGTCGGATCATGCCTGGTCAGAAAGATTTTGTCACTCTTCGCGATGTGGATGGTTCAAAACATCAAGTCCAAAAACGACTTGTTTTGTGTGATCTGAAGGAAGCTTACGCCGCGTTCAAGCAACAGCATCCGAATGATAAAATTGGATTTACAAAATTCGCGGAACTCCGCCCAAAGCAGTGTATTTTAGCTGGACCAACAGGAACACATACAGTTTGTGTTTGCAAAATTCACCAGAATGTGAAACTTATGTTGGTGGCGGTTAGCTCAATTTGTCAGACATTCAAAAGAACGTACCACGATTTGATAAAACAGATATCGTGTGACTCTCCAAATCCTTTGTGCTATCTCGGTGATTGTAGTAGTTGTCCAAGTTTTGATATGGTTACACACGAAATGGAAAGTTTATTCGACGATAATTTCGTAGAAAGTATTAGCTACAAACGGTGGACTCATACGGATCGATCTGTTTTAGAAACGATCACGCAAGAAACGGAAACGTTCCTCGAGACGCTAAAGGAACAGACGATAGCCCTCAAGAAACATGATTTCATTGCTAAACAGCAAAGTGCATATTTGAAAGACAGAAAACATCGTCTACAACCAGGGGAGTTCTTAGTTTTGGGTGACTTTGCTGAAAACTATGCATTTGTTGTTCAAGATGAAATTCAAAGCTTCCACTGGAATAACAATCAAGCTACCATCCATCCTTTTGTTGTGTATTATGTTGAAAATGAGGACTTAAAGCATAAAAGCTTCGTTATCATATCAGAAAATCTACAACATAATACAGTCGCGGTCCATCTGTTTCAGAAGAAACTAATCGGTAAGCTTTTTGAGTTCTTCGGTAGTGAAGTTATCAAGAAAATGATTTATTTTACTGACGGTGCTAGTGCACAATATAAAAATAAAAGCAACTTCATTAATTTGACTCATCATTTTGACGACTTCAATGTCGAGGCTGAATGGCATTTCTTTGCAACGTCACATGGAAAAAGTCCATGTGATGGCATTGGTGGAACTGTGAAAAGATTTGCTGCACGTGCAAGCCTACAGCGGCCCAATGAAAATCTTATTTTGACTCCAAGGCAATTATTCGAATGGAGTGTGAGTGCATTAAAAAATATCGCATTTGACTTCTGCAGCAACAGCGAACACGAAGAACATGAAAAATTATTGAAGCCGCGATTGAACCAAGCAATAACGGTTGAAGGCACTCGACGATTCCATTCATTTTCACCTCTATCTATAAAAACTGTAGAATGTAGGGTTTACTCTTCCTCTGATGAGTCATTTACCCGTAAATCTATGCGCTAAGATAGCCATGTAAGTTATGACGAAAACCTTTGCTCACATTTCTAAGTTTAATGCCCGGTTTGATCAAAGATTAATAGATTGTATCCATAGAATAAGCGATTTATTTGTATGAAATATATAATTGTAAGTGCGTTCATTTCGCAGCTTCCACATATCTTCGGGGGTGATTATAAGTACTAAAATAAGTAGCAAGTTATGTAATTATTATCATTTATGTGCACTCTCATGGTGCGTAACTGTTATTTTGAATCTCTGTAATAAAAAAACGGTGAAAAACACATTCTTGAAACTTCACTTATCGCTTTGAGCAGGCCTTGTGAAGGTACAGTATTTTTTTCAGATTTTTCAATCATGTCCTACATCGTGAAAATGACTCTAAAATAACGCCGCGACGCCGCCGCGGGGTAGCGGTGGACGGCAACCGGCCGCCCGCCATTACGTAGAGACTCGACGCGCCGCAATTTCATGCGCATCGACACCTTTAATGATTTTTTACTCGAAAACGAAGAAAGACACCCCTCTGGAATTAATTCACAGGTTGTAGTACAGTTCAAGGAACATGTCAGAATTTTAAAAAAATTTTTTGATCGTGTCGGTCACTGTTTTAAAAATCTTTGAAAAATTAATTGTTAAATAAACAATTGATAACAACTTTTTTTTACCATTTCGTATTTTTTTTTAAATTCTATGGAGCTTTCCGCGTAATTTGAAAAAAAAAAAAAAATTGTATCTAATTTGTTGCCGAAGTTATGAATTTTTGAAAAAAATGGGAGTCTAATTTGTTATTGTTAATAAAAAATCGAATTTTGCATTATGAGATTCGCGCTTTGGCACAAAAATCTAACTCCCCTTACACAATCCACATGTCAAATTAAAAAAATATCTGAGAGATGACTGATCCGGTTGACGCGGAATAGCCCATATATATATATATGTATACATATATACATATATATATATATATATACATATATATATATATATATGTATATATATATATATATATATGTATGTTTATATATGTATATATATACATATACATATATATGTATATGTATATTGCAATTTTCAATATACTTTCAAAATAAGGAAAATTGAAAAAAAAAAAAATTCGCTCACATCATTTCAATTTTTCAGAATTATGTATATTTTAGAAAAAATCCTGAATATTCTCAATCATTCGCATATTTTTTATTTTATTTTATTTTTTCATGATTTTTTCCATTCACAATCATTTTTCATTTTATTACATTATTTACCTCAATTACCTTCATTTGTATTGTATTATAATAATGTATATTATAAATATAGATGGATATATATGTATATATATATACATATATATATACGTATGTATTTTATAATTTTCAATTTACTTTTGAAAAATGGAAAATCTAAATAAAAAAAAATTTTTCTCACATTATTTCAATTTTTCAAAATTATGTATAATTATTAGAAGAATCCTAAATATTTTCAATTATTCGCATATTTTTTATTTTATTTCATTTTTTTATAATTTTTTCCATTCACAATCATTTTTTATTTCATCACATAATCCACCTTCATTATTTTTTTTTATATTCTATTACATGGATGTATAAAATAAGGACATGTTAATAAATATATATATATATATATATATATATATATATATATATATATATATATCTGTACATATATATATATACACATATACATATATATATACATACGTATATCATGATTTTCAGTTCACTTTTAAAAAATGGGAAATTGAAAATAAAAAGTTTTTTTCTCATTATTTCAGTTGTTGAAAATTATGTATAGTTAATAGAAAAATCCTGAATATTTTGAATTATTCGCTTATTTTTCATTTTATTTAATTTTTTTATAATTATTTCCATTCACAATCATTTTTCATTTGATTACATTATTTACCTCAATTACCTTCATTTATATTTTATTATATTAATGTATAATATGAATATATATAAATATATATATTCATATATGTGTATATATATATATATATGCATGTATATATATGTATATACATATATACATAAATATATACATATGTATATTATAATTCTCAATTTACTTTTAAAAAATGGGAAATCTAAATGAAAAAAAATTTTTCTCACATTATTTCAATTTTTCAAAATTATGTAAAATTATTAGAAAAATCCTAAATATTTTCAATTATTCGCATATTTTTTATTTCATTTTTTTATAATTATTTCCATTCACAATCATTTTTTATTTGATTACATTATTTACCTCAATTACCCTCATTTATATTTTATTATAATAATGTATAATATGCATATATATAAATATATATATACATATATATGTATATATATATATATATGCATGTATATATATGTATATATATATACATATATATATACATATGTATTTTATAAATTTCAATTTACTTTTCAGAGATGGAAAAATGGAGAAAAAAAAATTTTTTCTCACGTCATTTCAATTTTTCAAAATTATGTATGATTATTAGAAAAATCCTAAATATTTTTAATTATTCGCATATTTTTTTTTTATTTTATTTTTCCATGATTTTTTCCATTCACAATCATTTTTTATTTGATTACATTATTTACCTCAATGACCCTTATTTATATTTAATTATAATAATGTATAATATGAATATATATGAATATATCCATACATATATATGTATATATGTGTATATATGTATGTATATATATGTATATATATATATACATATATATATACATATGTTTATTATAATTTTCAATTTACTTTTAAAGAAAGGGTTATTGAAAAAAAAAAATTTTTCAACAATATTTCAATTTTTGAAAATTATGTCGAATTATTAAAAAAATTCTGAATATTTTTAATCATCCGCTTATTTTTTATTTTATTTCATTTCTTTATAATTTTTTTCATTTACAATCATTTCTCATTTTATTACATTATTTACCTCAATTACCTTCATTTGTATTGTATTATATTAATGTATATCATGAATATATATGAATATATATGTATATATATATATATTCTACATAATTTTCAAAAATTGAAATATTGTTAAAAAATTTTTTTTTTATACATATATATATACACATATATATATATATATGTATGTATATGTATATATATGTATGTATATATATATATATATATATATATGTATATATATATACATATATATATACGTATGTACATTATAATTCTCAATTTACTTTTAAAAAATGGGAAATCTGAATAAAAAACAATTTTTCTCACACTTTTTCAATTTTTCAAAATTACGTAAAATTATCAGAAAAATCCTAAATATTTTTAATCATTCGCATATTTTTTATTTCATTTTTTTATAATTATATCCATTCACAATCATTTTTTATTTAATTACATTATTTACCTCAATTACCTTCATTTATATTTTATTATATTAATGTATAATATGAATATATATAAATATATATATACATATGTATGTATATATATATATATGTATGTATATATATGTATATATATGTATATATATATATACATATGTATATTATAATTTTTAATTCACTTTTAAAAAGAGGGTAATTGAAAGAAAAAAAATTTTTTAACAATATTTCAATTTTTGAAAATTATGTAGAATTATTAAAAAAATTCTGAATATTTTTAATTATCCGCTTATTTTTTATTTTATTTCATTTCTTCATAATTTTTTCCATTCACAATCATTTCTCATTTTATTACATTATTCACCCCAATTACCTTCATTTGTATTGTATTATATTAATGTATATAATGAATATATATGAATATATATGTATATATATATATATATATATATATAAATATATATAAATATATATATACACATATATATATATATATATATGTATGTATATATATATAAATGTATGTATATATATATATATATATATATGTATATATATATACATATATATATACGAATGTATATTATAATTTTCAATTTACTTTTGAAAAGAGGGTGATTGAAAAAAAAAAATTTTTCTCACAATATTTCAATTTTTGAAAATTATGTAAAATTATTAGAAAAATCCTTAATATTTTTAATTATTCGCATATTTTTAGTTTCATTTTTTTATAATTATTTCTATTCACATTCATTTTTTATTTGATTACATCATTTACCTCAATTACCTTCATTTATATTTTATTATAATAATGTATAATATGAATATATATAAATATATATATACATATATATGTATATATATAGATATATGCATGTATATATATGTATATATATATATACATATATATATACATATATATATACATATGTATTTTATAAATTTCAATTTACTTTTAAGAGATGAAAAATTGAAAAGAAAAAAATCTTTCTCACATTATTTCAATTTTTCAAAATTATGTGAAATTATTAGTAAAATCCTGAATATTTTTAATCATTCGCATATTTTTTATTTAATTTTTTCATAATTATTTTCATTCACAATCATTTTTTATTTGATTACATTATTTACCTCAATGACCTTCATTTATATTTTATTATAATAATGTATAATATGATCATATATAAATATATCCATACATATATATGTATATATGTATATATATGTATGTATATATATGTATATATTGTAACGTGGCAGTTCGGTTAGGCCTGCCCGTTACAAGAGACTCCCTGAACCCTGGGCGAGATCCAGGGATAAGGGTCTAGAAAATCGAGTCGCGGAATAATTTCAGAGAGCGCCAGAACTGGAGTCACGCACCCGAGCTTCGACAGGGACGAAATAGAGCATTGCGACCCAGATATTTCAGGCTTTTGTTTTTAATTTTTTTTTTCGAGTGCACCGGCTACCCTCCAGTGACCAACTCCAATACCGAACATCTTTCGAGGCAAGGCGAAATCACGACGATCTTGCGGGAAGGACACCGAGGCTGCGGAGGGGGAGGCAACGCAGATCCCTGCAGCGAGGGAATCCAAGGCGGACGCGATTCCCGCTGGCGGCCGGCGCGCCGCAGCCTCCCCGCTCACCCCGCTTACGCCCAACCAAGGCAACCGCGAGGTACCAGCTAGCGACGAGGGAGCACCACCCCGCCCAACCCCAAGACTACGTAGAGCTGCGCGGGAGACGACATCGCGATCTAGCCTTAAGTTCTGCGCCGCGTAGAGACGACAGGTGCGCGGCAAGTTGCGCAATCCCCAAAATCGATGACCGATCGATTGTTGCGCATTCTTAGGGTGATGACGTCACGAAAAATTCGCGCGACGAGATCGGCGTTGCGACCATCCTAGATCACTCGAGTTCTGGCGACCAACTAAGACAGTAGTCACGTGGCGAAGTTGCGTTAAGTCAGGCTTTTCTTTGGGTTTGCGTTATAGTATAGAAGTGGTGATCGCGAGGAATGATGGACAGCCATCGTCACGAGGGAGTTGGACCCTTCGTCGCGTGGATGTGGAGCGGTAAGCGTTGTTAACATTCTCGCGATCGAATTTCGAGGGTAATTGAATCAAGGCTGATCCGAAAAAGGGTAGCCGTTTTCTTTTGTTAGTTTGCGTGTCGAAAAGTACCCGAAATTCGTTTGCCGATTCTTTTGCTTGGTGACCGTAGCCTGAGTTGCGCGTAAGAGAGTGACGATAACTTCGGGGAATCCAGAAAATCGAGTCGAGCCACGGGTTGAGCCGAGACGTTATTGTCTCGAGCTTGAGTGTGACCGAAGTCCGTTACACGGGGTCATTTCACGTCATCCGACACATCTTCGATTATCGTATAGGTCGCGAGCAATCACGGGGAGCATTCGAATTCGCGACTGCGTCCCGCCGTCGCCGAGGGAGTAAAGCTCGGGTGCGTGCTGATAAGCGTATGCGTTTTTAGAGGAGGATCGCGGGTGTCGCGACGAGCCTCGCATCACTTTAGTTATTTAATATTCTTTTTAGTTATTTAATATTCCTTTTTTTTTCTTCTCTTCATTTTTGTGTGCATTATCAGTTAGTATTAAGTTGGCGACCAGCGCCATTGTGTAGAGGACGTTCGCGGGCAGCGCACCGCGACCGATTTTGTTTTTGGCTTTTAGGAAGTAGGATAGTGTTAAGACGGCGACTAGCGCACGTAGGCCGTAGAGGCCTCCTAGATTTATTCCTTTTTTTTGTGTTGTTATTATTTTTCTATTTTTATTTTTATTTGGAGTATTTCTACCTTTCTTATTTAGTTTAGATAATAGTAACATTGTGTTTGGAATCGCGAAAGACGACTTGCGTGGTCGTATTATCATTCTTTTTTTTTCTTTATTATTTTTCTTTCTTTTTTATTTTGTACTATCGCTGATGAAAAATATACCATCGGAATGTTATAGTAATTTGGCCACAGCACGTGTTGGCTTACTGGTTGCAATTCTCTCTACCCGAAAATCACCCCTCCCCTCTCCGCGGTACTGAGCTACCGAGCATATGGTCGCGGTATATCGTATGACCGATTTCGAGGCGTGTTGACCACGCCAGGCGCCCAACAAATTTCGCGATATTGTTTTAGATCCAGGGTACATCGTGGACGCCAAGTTATTGTGCACGCGGTAAGTTCCCGGTTATTTGCTCCGAGTAACCGAGGTGCAGAAAAATCCACGTCACAATATATATATACATATATATATACATATGTATATTATAATTTTCAATTTACTTTTAAAAAGAGGGTAATCGAAAAAAAAAAAATTTCTCCACAATATTTCAATTTTTGGAAATTATCTAGAATCATTAAAAAAATTCTGAATATTTTAAATTATTCGCTTATTTTTTATTTTATTTTTTTATAATTATTTCCATTCACAATCATTTTTTATTTGATTACATTATTTACCTCAATTACCTTCATTCATATTTTATTATAATAATGTATAATATGAATATATATAAATATATATATACATATATATGTATATATATATATATGTATGTATATATATGTATATATATATATATATACATATATATGTATGTGTATATTTTAATTTTCAATTAACTTTTGAAAAGAGAAAAATTGAAAAAAAAAAAAATTTTCTCACATTATTTCAATTTTTCAAAATTATGTGTAATTATTAGAAAAATCCTGAATATTTTAGATTATTTGCTTATTTCTCATTTTATTTCATTTTTTTATAATTTTTTCCATTCACAATCATTTTTCATTTTATTACATTATTCACCTCAATTACCTTCATTCGTATTTCATTATATTATTGTATGATATAGATATATATGAATATATATATACATATATGTATATATATATATATATATTCATACATATATATATACGCATATAAATATATATTTATATATACATATGTATATATGTATATATATATACATATATATATACATATGTATATCATGATTTTCAGTTTACTTCTAAAAAATGGGAAATTAGGGAAAAAAAATTTTTTTTTTATTATCCCAATTTTTCAAAATTATGTATAATTATTAGAAAAATCCTGAATATTTTCAATTATTCCCATATTTTTTATTCTATTTTATTTTTTCATAATTTTTTCCATTAACGATTATTTTTTATTTTATTACATTATTTACCTCAATTACCTTCATTTATATATTATTATATAATTGTATAAGATAAATATATATAAATATATACATACATATATATCTGTATATATATATATGTATATATGTATACATATATATATATATATATATATATTTATATATGTATATGTATATATATGTATGTATATATGTATGTATATATATCTATATATATATATGTATATATATATACATATATATATACAAATGTATATCATGATTTTCAATTCACTTTTAAAAAATGGGAAATTGAGAAAAAAAAAATCTTTTTACATGATTTCAAATTTTCAAAATTATGTATAATTATCAGAAAAATCCTGAATATTTTTAATTATTCGCATATTTTTCACTCTATTTTATTTTTCATAATTTTTTCCATTCACGATCGTTTTTTATTTTATTACATTATTCACCTCAATTACCTTCATTTGTATTGTATTATATCAATGTATATTATAAATATATATCAATATATATGTATATATATATACATATATATATACGTATGTATATTATAATTTTCAATCTACTTTTAAAAAATGGGAAATCTGAATAAAAAAATTTTTCTCACATTATTTCATTTTTTCAAAATTATGTATAATCATTAGAAAAATCCTAAATATTCTTAATTATTCGCATATTTTTTATTTCATTCTATTTTTCTATAATTTTTTCCAATCACAATCATTTCTCATTTTATTACATTATTTACCTCAATTACCCTCATTTATATTTTATCATAATAATGTATAATATGAATATATATAAATATATATATACATATATATGTATATATATATATATATGCATGTATATATATGTATATATATATATACATATATATATACATACGTATTCTATAAATTTCAATTTACTTTTCAGAGATGGAAAATTGGAAAGAAAAAAATTTTTCTCACATTATTTCATTTTTTCAAAATTATGTATAATTATTAGAAAAATCCTGAATATTTTCAATTATTCCCATATTTTTTATTCTATTTTATTTTTTCATAATTTTTTCCATTCACGACTATTTTTTCATTTTATTACATTATTTACCTCAATTACCTTTATTCGTATTTTATCATATTATTGTATGATATAGATATATATGAATATATATATACATATATGTATATATATATATATATATATATATATATATATATATATATATATTCATACATATATATATATACACATATATATATATATATATATATATATATATATACATATATGTATATATGTATATATATATACATATATATATACATATGTATATCATGATTTTCAGTTTACTTCTAAAAAATGGAAAATTGAGAAAAAAAAATTTTTTTT
>NW_027184485.1:12500-15000 GCF_021155775.2 Neodiprion pinetum
CTCGCTCGGCGTTCCCCCCGGCGTGGGCGCGCGCGGTTTGAAATGTGACACACCCGTCGGGCGAAAGGGAATCCGGTTCCTATTCCGGAACCCGGCAGCGGAACCGTTTACAAGTCGGGCCCTCGCAAGAGAGTTCGTCGGGGTAACCCAAAAAGACCTGGAGACGCCGTCGGGAGATCCGGAAAGAGTTTTCTTTTCTGTATAAGCGTTCGAGTTCCCTGGAATCCTCTAGCAGGGAGATAGGGTTTGGAACGCGAAGAGCACCGCAGTTGCGGCGGTGTCCGGATCTTCCCCTCGGACCTTGAAAATCCAGGAGAGGGCCACGTGGAGGTCTCGCGCCGGTTCGTACCCATATCCGCAGCAGGTCTCCAAGGTGAAGAGCCTCTAGTCGATAGACTAATGTAGGTAAGGGAAGTCGGCAAATTGGATCCGTAACTTCGGAATAAGGATTGGCTCTGAGGATCGGGGCGTGTCGGGCTTGGTCGGGAAGCGGGTTTGGCTGACGTGCCGGGCCTGGGCGAGGTGATGGTAATAACCGGATCCGAGCTCGGTCCCGTGCCTTGGCCTCCCGCGGATCTTCCTTGCTGCGAGGCTTCGGCGGCGGTTCGCCGTTGCCGTCGTCCTCTTCGGCCGCCATTCAACGGTCAGCTCAGAACTGGCACGGACTGGGGGAATCCGACTGTCTAATTAAAACAAAGCATTGCGATGGCCCTAGCGGGTGTTGACGCAATGTGATTTCTGCCCAGTGCTCTGAATGTCAACGTGAAGAAATTCAAGCAAGCGCGGGTAAACGGCGGGAGTAACTATGACTCTCTTAAGTGGGTTGTGGCTGGGTGTCGGAGCGGTGGTAGAGTGCTCGCGACGTCCTAGCTGCAACACACATGTGCCAACCGTCACCTCCTCGTGGTGAGAGTCGGGCAATGGGTGCGGGTATTTACAACCCGCATCTAGCTAACGACGGTTGGCTGTCGGCCGCTTAAAGGCGGCTCCCCTCGGGGAGTCGTCACGTGCCCACCGACCGGCCACTGGCGGGCGGCCGATAAACGGCGGGGGCTCAAGGGTGGGGGGGGGGGTTGCCAGCCCTCCCCACTAACTTTCAGCAGGCCCGCACATAAAAAGAATAAAAAGCAGAACCCGCCGAGTGCCTCAGCCCGGCGGGCCTGCTGAAACAAGTACCCGGGGGGAGTTAGCCGATCCCCCGGAGGTGGCTGTGGGGGTAGTGGACGACCCCACCCCAGCCCCTGATAATGAACCGCACCCTATTGACCCTGAACCAGCACCCGAGCGGTATGCCTGCGGTGACTGCGAGCAGGACTTCGCTACGAAGCGAGGGCTTGTAGTTCACCGCAGGATACGACACCCTGTGGAAGCTAACGCGGCCATCGAACTGCCCGGCGCCAAGCTCAGGTGGAGGCATGAGGAACTGCGGATGATGGCACGGGAGGAGGCTCAGGCCACCGAGCGGGGAGTGAGGTTTATAAACCTCCACCTCCTCGCTCTGGTCCCCGGTAGGACCCAGGAGGCAATTAAAGGAGTCCGGCGCCGGCCGGACTACCGAACAATGGTCGAGGCAGCCCGACGAGACCTTGAGGCTGCCCATACGCCCCCTGGGTCCCCTGCCAGATTACGGGGACGAAGGAGCCGCTCCATGCCATCACCGCGTCAACGCTCTCCCTCCGCAGATCCAGCAAGGGTACCACCACCCACCCCAGCGGCACCTGCTCCCGCTACTCCTTGGGGGCAGGACCTTGCCGGAGCTATACGTCGTCTAATCGAGATAGCCCGGCAAGAGGAGCATCATCGTGCCAACGAGTTGGCCGACATCGCTGATGATGCTCTGAATGGCGGAAATACTGACGCCGCCATAATTGAATGGTTAGGCAGGGTATTTCCCCCTGCAGCCGCTGCAGCTGGATCTAGGCGCCGCGAGCCGGCCGCGAACCCAATCCGCCAGAGGAACGGAAAGCCGCCGTCGAGGAGGACACTGCGCCGTCGAGAATACGCCAGAGTCCAGACCGGGTGGAAAAACAATAGACGTCACGTGGCTCGGGAGATCCTGGAAGGGGGCCCCAGTTCGACCAACCATACACTGGATGAGTTGGTCGCGCACTGGGGCCCACTGTTGGGGCACCCCTCAAGGGAGTACCCAGGTCCTTCCAGGATCCCGCCTGAGAAACCCGAGCTATGTTACACGTGGGACCCAATCTCCGCTGAGGAGATTGATGTCATCCAGGTCCCCGTGTCGTCATCACCCGGTCCAGACATGGTCACGGCGAGGCAGTGGCGCGCGGTGTCGTCATCTATCCGCGCGCTCCTCTATAATATCGTCATGCTCAGGGGGGGATTTCCTAGACAACTCCTGCAGAGCCGGACAATCTTCATCCCGAAGAAAAAGGTACCGGAGAACCCTGGGGACTACCGACCGATTTCGATCGGTTCGGTAGTGGTTCGACAACTTCACCGCATCCTCGCTGTCCGCCTTAGATCAGCCAACCTAACC
>NW_027184485.1:30000-32500 GCF_021155775.2 Neodiprion pinetum
ACCGGATTTGTGAAAATTTCGGTCCGAGTCGAGCGAAAGGCGACGCGCGGCGTACCGGAGTCGATCCGGGCCGACGGGACTTGTGAAAATTTCGGTCCGAGTCGACAGAAAGGCGACGCGCGGCGTCTTGGAGTCGATACGGGCCGACGGGACTCAGTGAAGTTTCGTTCCGAGTCAAGCGGAGGGCGATGCGCGGCCTCCCGGAGTCGATCCGGGCCGACGGGACTCGTTGAAGCTGCGGTACGAGTCGAGCGAAAGGCGACGCGCGGCGTCCCGGGGTCGATCCGGGCCGACCGGATTTGTGAAAATTTCGGTCCAAGTCGAGCGAAAGGCGACGCGCGGCGTACCGGAGTCGATCCGGGCCGACGGGACTTGTGGAAATTTCGGTCCGAGTCGACCGAGAGGCGATGCGCGGCGTCCCGGAGTCGATACGGGCCGACCGGACTTGTGAAAATTTCGGTCCGGGTCGAGCGAAAGGCGACGCGCGGCGTACCGGAGTCGATACGGGCCGACGGGACTCAGTGAAGTTTCGTTCCCAGTCAAGCGGAGGGCGATGCGCGGCCTCCCGGAGTCGATCCGGGCCGACGGGACTCGTTAAAGCTGCGGTACGAGTCGAGCGAAAGGCGACGCGCGGCGTCCCGGGGTCGATCCGGACAGACGGGACTTGTAAAAATTACGGTCCGAGTCGAGCGAAAGGCGACGCGCGGCGTACCGGAGTCGATCCGGGCCGACCGGATTTGTGAAAATTTCGGTCTGAGTCGAGCGAAAGGCGACGCGCGGCGTACCGGAGTCGATCCGGGCCGACGGGACTTGTGAAAATTTCGGTCCGAGTCGACCGAGAGGCGATGCGCGGCGTCCCGGAGTCGATACGGGCCGACCGGACTTGTGAAAATTTCGGTCCGGGTCGAGCGAAAGGCGACGCGCGGCGTACCGGAGTCGATCCGGACAGACGGGACTTGTAAAACTTTCGGTCTGAGTCGACCGAGAGGCGATGCGCGGCGTCCCGGAGTCGATACGGGCCGACGGGACTCGTCGAAGCTGCGGTACGAGTCGAGCGAAAGGCGACGCGCGGCGTCCCGGAGTCGATCCGGACAGACGGGACTTGTAAAACTTTCGGTCCGAGTCGACCGAGAGGCGATGCGCGGCGTCCCGGAGTCGATACGGGCCGACGGGACTCGTCGAAGCTGCGGTACGAGTCGAGCGAAAGGCGACGCGCGGCGTCCCGGGGTCGATCCGGGCCGACCGGATTTGTGAAAATTTCGGTCCGAGTCGAGCGAAAGGCGACGCGCGGCGTACCGGAGTCGATCCGGGCCGACGGGACTTGTGAAAATTTCGGTCCGGGTCGAGCGAAAGGCGACGCGCGGCGTACCGGAGTCGATACGGGCCGACGGGACTCAGTGAAGTTTCGTTCCGAGTCAAGCGGAGGGCGATGCGCGGCCTCCCGGAGTCGATCCGGGCCGACGGGACTCGTTGAAGCTGCGGTACGAGTCGAGCGAAAGGCGACGCGCGGCGTCCCGGGGTCGATCCGGACAGACGGGACTTGTAAAAATTACGGTCCGAGTCGAGCGAAAGGCGACGCGCGGCGTACCGGAGTCGATCCGGGCCGACCGGATTTGTGAAAATTTCGGTCCGAGTCGAGCGAAAGGCGACGCGCGGCGTACCGGAGTCGATCCGGGCCGACGGGACTTGTGAAAATTTCGGTCCGAGTCGACCGAGAGGCGATGCGCGGCGTCCCGGAGTCGATACGGGCCGACCGGACTTGTGAAAATTTTGGTCCGGGTCGAGCGAAAGGCGACGCGCGGCGTACCGGAGTCGATCCGGACAGACGGGACTTGTAAAACTTTGGGTCCGAGTCGACCGAGAGGCGATGCGCGGCGTCCCGGAGTCGATACGGGCCGACGGGACTCGTCGAAGCTGCGGTACGAGTCGAGCGAAAGGCGACGCGCGGCGTCCCGGAGTCGTTCCGGACAGACGGGACTTGTGAAACTTCCGGTCCGAGTCGACCGAGAGGCGATGCGCGGCGTCCCGGAGTCGATACGGGCCGACGGGACTCGTCGAAGCTGCGGTACGAGTCGAGCGAAAGGCGATGCGCGGCGTGCCGGAGTCGATACGGGCCGACGGGACTCGACGAAGTTTCGGTCCGAGTCGACAGAAAGGCGATGCGCGGCGTCCCGGAGTCGATCCGGACAGACGGGACTTGTAAAACTTTCGGTCCGAGTCAACCGAGAGGCGATGCGCGGCGTCCCGGAGTCGATACGGGCCGACGGGACTCGTTGAAGCTGCGGTACGAGTCGAGCGAAAGGCGACGCGCGGCGTCCCGGAGTCGATCCGGACAGACGGGACTTGTGAAAATTTCGGTCCAAGTCGAGCGAAAGGCGACGCGCGGCGTCCCGGAGTCGATCCGGGCCGACGTCGACTTGTGAAACTTTCGGTCCGAGTCGACAGAAAGGCGATGCGCGGCGTCCCGGATTCGATCCGGGCCGACGGGACTTGTGAAAAT
>NW_027184485.1:40000-42500 GCF_021155775.2 Neodiprion pinetum
CGCGGATCTTCCTTGCTGCGAGGCTTCGGCGGCGGTTCGCCGTTGCCGTCGTCCTCTTCGGCCGCCATTCAACGGTCAGCTCAGAACTGGCACGGACTGGGGGAATCCGACTGTCTAATTAAAACAAAGCATTGCGATGGCCCTAGCGGGTGTTGACGCAATGTGATTTCTGCCCAGTGCTCTGAATGTCAACGTGAAGAAATTCAAGCAAGCGCGGGTAAACGGCGGGAGTAACTTGACTCTCTTAAGGACTCCTTGGTGAACGTCTTTAGCCTCGGAGCCCAAGTGCCAACCGTACACCTCCTCGTGGTGAGAGTCGGGCAACGTCAGTAAAATTACTGGCGGCCGAGTACGGTGGCTATCTCAGGGTCTTGGGGGCTGCCAACCCCCTCGACCCTCAACTGTTGGCGTGAAACCCAAAAACAAGCCTCGGATGGAATCAGAGTCCGGCGAGTCCACAGACTCAGCCGACCCAACAAACCTCAACCTTCCGAGCACTTCAAAAGATAAAGGTCATCGGAACGTAAGCGAGAACGACGGAGCATGCAGATTTCCGGGCTGCTATAAAACCTTTAAAACCACCAGAGGAAGGGGTGTTCATGAATGCAAAGCACACCCGGACTGGTATGATACAAAGAAACTGGAAGTAGAGAATGTTAAAATCAGATGGACGGATGAAGAGAAGCTGCTAATGGCACGTCGTGAAGCAAAGATACTGTTTGAGAGCGAGTCTAAAGTCATGAACATTAACCAGCGGATACAGGAAATATTTGGCGCTGGAAGAACGATCGAAAGCATAAAGGGGCACAGGAGGCGTCCTAGTCATAAACGGAGAGTGCAAAAATTCCTGACCGAGCTGACAGAGCAGGCCCGGGCGGAAGCCGAAGAGAACAGCGAGTCAGACGATGTCTTGGCACCTGATCCTTCTTCAGGAAGGCCAGCGAACACCTCACTGGACGAATTAGCGCGCTGTTTAAAAGACATGAGACCACTCAACTATGAGAGTTATCAAACACAACGGCTGAATGAGATCTGCTGGGCCGTACCTAATGTACCAAAGGAGAGTACTCTCATAAACACTGCTCTTTATATTCGTGAAATCTTACCCCCGCCGAAAGATCATCAACCAAAGGCTTCGAGAGAGGGTGACCGTGCTGTAAATAGGAGGCAAGCCAGGAGAGCCGAATATGCCAAGGTACAAGATCTGTGGCGAAAGAACCCATCTAGATGTGTCAAGACCATCCTGAGTGACCAAATCGGTGACGAGCCTTTTATCGACAAGGATATTATGGAACCTTACTGGCGTGCAGTCATGAATAAAAATAGTGGCCTTGCCCCAACGGTTACGGCCCCTATACGAACTGAAGATAGCCTATGGAAACCAATATCGGCGAAAGAAGTTAAAGCCGCATATCCACCTACAAGAACAGCGGTAGGACTTGATGGTATCAGCACAAGAGCTCTGAAAGCAATTCCGGTGGAGATATTAGTGCGTCTCTTTAACATCTTCATGTGGTGTGGTAAATTACCCGAACACCTGTACCTGTCAAAGACGGTGCTTATTCCAAAGAAAAAGGATGCTCAAGAACCCGGAGAATTCAGGCCAATTACTATCTCGTCGGTTATTGTACGAACTTTCCACAAAATCCTGGCGAACAGACTAAAGATAATACATCTCGATGAAAGGCAGAGGGCTTTTCGGGACACGGACGGATGCAGTGATAATATATTCCTAATGGATATGGTACTACGTTATCACAGAGCGAAACATCGGAAGCTCTTTCTCGCATCGTTAGATATAGCTAAGGCATTTGATTCCGTCTCCTTTGAAGCCCTTGTCGCTATTATGAGATCCAAAGGCCTACCAGAAGCTATGATAGACTATATCGAGGAGGTTTACGAAAATAGCAGCACCTCACTAATACATGGAGGATGGACCTCCCGGCCAATTCATCCCACCTGTGGAGTGAAGCAGGGAGATCCACTCTCACCAGTACTATTTAACTTCGTTATAGATGGTCTCCTCCAAATCATACCAGAGGAGATTGGAGTCAATCTGGATGGCTTCAAGGTGAACGTGGCGGCATTCGCGGATGATATGTACCTAATGGCATCATCAGAGGTCGGGCTACAAGAGCTGCTCGACTTAGTATCGAAATATCTTTACAGCTGTGGCCTAGAAGTTAACGCTAGTAAATGTCTGACTGTATCACTGAAAACGGTACCTAAGCAAAAGAAGACGGCAATTGACGCAAGGTGTAAGTTCAAGATAAACGGTAGAGACCTGCCAGCGCTGAAGAGGACGGATGAATGGAGGTACCTTGGCGTGCCATTTACACCTGAAGGTCGTGTGCACAACAGTGGCTTGGAGCGGCTTAAACCTAACCTTGAACGTATGTCCAAGGCCCCGCTGAAGCCGCAACAGCGACTGTGGGCACTAAGAACTGTTCTCATACCGAAAATTCTGTATGAGCTAACTATGGGCTCAGCTCAGATAGGC
>NW_027184485.1:47500-50000 GCF_021155775.2 Neodiprion pinetum
AGTCGAGCGAAAGGCGACGCGCGGCGTCCCGGAGTCGATCCGGGCCGACGTCGACTTGCGAAACTTTCGGTCCGAGTCGACAGAAAGGCGATGCGCGGCGTCCCGGATTCGATCCGGGCCGACGGGACTTGTAAAAATTACGGTCCGAGTCGACAGAAAGGCGATGCGCGGCGTGCCGGAGTCGATACGGGCCGACGGGACTCGTCGAAGCTGCGGTCCGAGTCGAGCGAAAGGCGACGCGCGGCGTACCGGAGTCGATCCGGGCCGACGGGACTTGTGAAAATTTCGGTCCGGGTCGAGCGAAAGGCGACGCGCGGCGTACCGGAGTCGATACGGGCCGACGGGACTCAGTGAAGTTTCGTTCCGAGTCAAGCGGAGGGCGATGCGCGGCCTCCCGGAGTCGATCCGGGCCGACGGGACTCGTTGAAGCTGCGGTACGAGTCGAGCGAAAGGCGACGCGCGGCGTCCCGGGGTCGATCCGGACAGACGGGACTTGTAAAAATTACGGTCCGAGTCGAGCGAAAGGCGACGCGCGGCGTACCGGAGTCGATCCGGGCCGACCGGATTTGTGAAAATTTCGGTCCGAGTCGAGCGAAAGGCGACGCGCGGCGTACCGGAGTCGATCCGGGCCGACGGGACTTGTGAAAATTTCGGTCCGAGTCGACCGAGAGGCGATGCGCGGCGTCCCGGAGTCGATACGGGCCGACCGGACTTGTGAAAATTTCGGTCCGGGTCGAGCGAAAGGCGACGCGCGGCGTACCGGAGTCGATCCGGACAGACGGGACTTGTAAAACTTTGGGTCCGAGTCGACCGAGAGGCGATGCGCGGCGTCCCGGAGTCGATACGGGCCGACGGGACTCGTCGAAGCTGCGGTACGAGTCGAGCGAAAGGCGACGCGCGGCGTCCCGGAGTCGTTCCGGACAGACGGGACTTGTAAAACTTTCGGTCCGAGTCGACCGAGAGGCGATGCGCGGCGTCCCGGAGTCGATACGGGCCGACGGGACTCGTCGAAGCTGCGGTACGAGTCGAGCGAAAGGCGATGCGCGGCGTGCCGGAGTCGATACGGGCCGACGGGACTCGACGAAGTTTCGGTCCGAGTCGACAGAAAGGCGATGCGCGGCGTCCCGGAGTCGATCCGGACAGACGGGACTTGTAAAACTTTCGGTCCGAGTCGACCGAGAGGCGATGCGCGGCGTCCCGGAGTCGATACGGGCCGACGGGACTCGTTGAAGCTGCGGTACGAGTCGAGCGAAAGGCGACGCGCGGCGTCCCGGAGTCGATCCGGACAGACGGGACTTGTGAAAATTTCGGTCCGAGTCGAGCGAAAGGCGACGCGCGGCGTCCCGGAGTCGATCCGGGCCGACGTCGACTTGTGAAACTTTCGGTCCGAGTCGACAGAAAGGCGATGCGCGGCGTCCCGGATTCGATCCGGGCCGACGGGACTTGTGAAAATTCCGGTCCGAGTCGAGCGAAAGGCGACGCGCGGCGTCCCGGAGTCGATCCGGGCCGACGTCGACTTGCGAAACTTTCGGTCCGAGTCGACAGAAAGGCGATGCGCGGCGTCCCGGATTCGATCCGGGCCGACGGGACTTGTAAAAATTACGGTCCGAGTCGACAGAAAGGCGATGCGCGGCGTGCCGGAGTCGATACGGGCCGACGGGACTCGTCGAAGCTGCGGTACGAGTCGAGCGAAAGGCGACGCGCGGCGTCCCGGAGTCGATCCGGACAGACGGGACTTGTGAAAATTCCGGTCCGAGTCGAGCGAAAGGCGACGCGCGGCGTCCCGGAGTCGATCCGGGCCGACGTCGACTTGCGAAACTTTCGGTCCGAGTCGACAGAAAGGCGATGCGCGGCGTCCCGGATTCGATCCGGGCCGACGGGACTTGTAAAAATTACGGTCCGAGTCGACAGAAAGGCGATGCGCGGCGTGCCGGAGTCGATACGGGCCGACGGGACTCGTCGAAGCTGCGGTACGAGTCGAGCGAAAGGCGACGCGCGGCGTCCCGGAGTCGATCCGGACAGACGGGACTTGTAAAAATTTCGGTCCGAGTCGACAGAAAGGCGATGCGCGGCGTCCCGGAGTCGATCCGGACAGACGGGACTTGTAAAACTTTCGGTCCGAGTCGACCGAGAGGCGATGCGCGGCGTCCCGGAGTCGATACGGGCCGACGGGACTCGTTGAAGCTGCGGTACGAGTCGAGCGAAAGGCGACGCGCGGCGTCCCGGAGTCGATCCGGACAGACGGGACTTGTGAAAATTTCGGTCCGAGTCGAGCGAAAGGCGACGCGCGGCGTCCCGGAGTCGATCCGGGCCGACGTCGACTTGTGAAACTTTCGGTCCGAGTCGACAGAAAGGCGATGCGCGGCGTCCCGGATTCGATCCGGGCCGACGGGACTTGTGAAAATTCCGGTCCGAGTCGAGCGAAAGGCGACGCGCGGCGTCCCGGAGTCGATCCGGGCCGACGTCGACTTGCGAAACTTTCGGTCCGAGTCGACAGAAA
>NW_027184485.1:57500-60000 GCF_021155775.2 Neodiprion pinetum
ACGGTTGGCTGTCGGCCGCTTAAAGGCGGCTCCCCTCGGGGAGTCGTCACGTGCCCACCGACCGGCCACTGGCGGGCGGCCGATAAACGGCGGGGGCTCAAGGGTGGGGGGGGGGGTTGCCAGCCCTCCCCACTAACTTTCAGCAGGCCCGCACATAAAAAGAATAAAAAGCAGAACCCGCCGAGTGCCTCAGCCCGGCGGGCCTGCTGAAACAAGTACCCGGGGGGAGTTAGCCGATCCCCCGGAGGTGGCTGTGGGGGTAGTGGACGACCCCACCCCAGCCCCTGATAATGAACCGCACCCTATTGACCCTGAACCAGCACCCGAGCGGTATGCCTGCGGTGACTGCGAGCAGGACTTCGCTACGAAGCGAGGGCTTGTAGTTCACCGCAGGATACGACACCCTGTGGAAGCTAACGCGGCCATCGAACTGCCCGGCGCCAAGCTCAGGTGGAGGCATGAGGAACTGCGGATGATGGCACGGGAGGAGGCTCAGGCCACCGAGCGGGGAGTGAGGTTTATAAACCTCCACCTCCTCGCTCTGGTCCCCGGTAGGACCCAGGAGGCAATTAAAGGAGTCCGGCGCCGGCCGGACTACCGAACAATGGTCGAGGCAGCCCGACGAGACCTTGAGGCTGCCCATACGCCCCCTGGGTCCCCTGCCAGATTACGGGGACGAAGGAGCCGCTCCATGCCATCACCGCGTCAACGCTCTCCCTCCGCAGATCCAGCAAGGGTACCACCACCCACCCCAGCGGCACCTGCTCCCGCTACTCCTTGGGGGCAGGACCTTGCCGGAGCTATACGTCGTCTAATCGAGATAGCCCGGCAAGAGGAGCATCATCGTGCCAACGAGTTGGCCGACATCGCTGATGATGCTCTGAATGGCGGAAATACTGACGCCGCCATAATTGAATGGTTAGGCAGGGTATTTCCCCCTGCAGCCGCTGCAGCTGGATCTAGGCGCCGCGAGCCGGCCGCGAACCCAATCCGCCAGAGGAACGGAAAGCCGCCGTCGAGGAGGACACTGCGCCGTCGAGAATACGCCAGAGTCCAGACCGGGTGGAAAAACAATAGACGTCACGTGGCTCGGGAGATCCTGGAAGGGGGCCCCAGTTCGACCAACCATACACTGGATGAGTTGGTCGCGCACTGGGGCCCACTGTTGGGGCACCCCTCAAGGGAGTACCCAGGTCCTTCCAGGATCCCGCCTGAGAAACCCGAGCTATGTTACACGTGGGACCCAATCTCCGCTGAGGAGATTGATGTCATCCAGGTCCCCGTGTCGTCATCACCCGGTCCAGACATGGTCACGGCGAGGCAGTGGCGCGCGGTGTCGTCATCTATCCGCGCGCTCCTCTATAATATCGTCATGCTCAGGGGGGGATTTCCTAGACAACTCCTGCAGAGCCGGACAATCTTCATCCCGAAGAAAAAGGTACCGGAGAACCCTGGGGACTACCGACCGATTTCGATCGGTTCGGTAGTGGTTCGACAACTTCACCGCATCCTCGCTGTCCGCCTTAGATCAGCCAACCTAACCGACGATCGGCAGCGTGCCTTCATCGCGGCCGATGGTACATCCGAGAATATGGCCGTCCTAGATTCCATCCTATGGACGGCCCGCACGCTGCGACGCGAGTTGCACGTGGCCACCCTCGATGTTGCTAAGGCATTCGACACGGTGAGCCACGCTGCGCTCGCGACGATCGTCGGACAGCTCGGCCTACCAGCTGGTCTGGTAAGCTATGTGGTCGAGCTGTATAAAGGTGCTACCACCAGGCTGGCGGCGGACAGAAGGATGTCCCAACCGGTACCTGTCCGGCGCGGAGTCCGGCAGGGAGATCCCCTCTCACCGATTCTCTTCAACCTGATCGCAAATAAAATTCTTGCGGTCGTGCCCTCTGAGGTCGGGTTCAACCTCGAAGGCGAGCAGGTTTCATGTCTCGCCTTCGCGGACGACCTGACCATCATAACTGCATCAAAATGGGGGATGCAGAGGGCACTTTTGAGGGTTGAGGAGACGGCAGCGAGCATGGGGCTGACACTCAATGCATCCAAATGCACTGCTCTGTCTTTGGTGCCTGCCGGTAAGGCGAAGAGGGTCAAGACCGTGGTCGAACCACTATTTCGGCTACGGGACGGCCCTCTGACCCAAACCGGCGTGCTCCAGAGATGGACGTATTTGGGTGGCGAGTTCAGCCCCGGGGGGCTTACGACTGTCGAGGCCGAGCTTGGAGCGGAGCTAAACTACATCACCAAAGCTCCGCTCAAGCCGCAGCAACGAATAACTATGCTGCGGCTCTTCCTGCTGCCCAGGGTCTACCACCTTCTGGCCCTGGGTAGGACTACGGCAGGAAGGCTCAAGTCCCTCGACACTCAAGTCAGGCGCGCCGTTCGCGCCTGGCTTAGGCTCCCCGACGACTCGGCGGTTGGTTATTTCCACGCCTCAGCGGTGGATGGCGGATTGGGTATTCCCTCCCTCACCACCCTTATCCCA
>NW_027184485.1:65000-67500 GCF_021155775.2 Neodiprion pinetum
TCCGAGTCGACCGAGAGGCGATGCGCGGCGTCCCGGAGTCGATACGGGCCGACGGGACTCGTCGAAGCTGCGGTACGAGTCGAGCGAAAGGCGATGCGCGGCGTGCCGGAGTCGATACGGGCCGACGGGACTCGACGAAGTTTCGGTCCGAGTCGACAGAAAGGCGATGCGCGGCGTCCCGGAGTCGATCCGGACAGACGGGACTTGTAAAACTTTCGGTCCGAGTCAACCGAGAGGCGATGCGCGGCGTCCCGGAGTCGATACGGGCCGACGGGACTCGTTGAAGCTGCGGTACGAGTCGAGCGAAAGGCGACGCGCGGCGTCCCGGAGTCGATCCGGACAGACGGGACTTGTGAAAATTTCGGTCCGAGTCGAGCGAAAGGCGACGCGCGGCGTCCCGGAGTCGATCCGGGCCGACGTCGACTTGTGAAACTTTCGGTCCGAGTCGACAGAAAGGCGATGCGCGGCGTCCCGGATTCGATCCGGGCCGACGGGACTTGTGAAAATTCCGGTCCGAGTCGAGCGAAAGGCGACGCGCGGCGTCCCGGAGTCGATCCGGGCCGACGTCGACTTGCGAAACTTTCGGTCCGAGTCGACAGAAAGGCGATGCGCGGCGTCCCGGATTCGATCCGGGCCGACGGGACTTGTAAAAATTACGGTCCGAGTCGACAGAAAGGCGACGCGCGGCGTCTTGGAGTCGATACGGGCCGACGGGACTCAGTGAAGTTTCGTTCCGAGTCAAGCGGAGGGCGATGCGCGGCCTCCCGGAGTCGATCCGGGCCGACGGGACTCGTTGAAGCTGCGGTACGAGTCGAGCGAAAGGCGACGCGCGGCGTCCCGGGGTCGATCCGGGCCGACCGGATTTGTGAAAATTTCGGTCCGAGTCGAGCGAAAGGCGACGCGCGGCGTACCGGAGTCGATCCGGGCCGACGGGACTTGTGAAAATTTCGGTCCGGGTCGAGCGAAAGGCGACGCGCGGCGTACCGGAGTCGATACGGGCCGACGGGACTCAGTGAAGTTTCGTTCCGAGTCAAGCGGAGGGCGATGCGCGGCCTCCCGGAGTCGATCCGGGCCGACGGGACTCGTTGAAGCTGCGGTACGAGTCGAGCGAAAGGCGACGCGCGGCGTCCCGGGGTCGATCCGGACAGACGGGACTTGTAAAAATTACGGTCCGAGTCGAGCGAAAGGCGACGCGCGGCGTACCGGAGTCGATCCGGGCCGACCGGATTTGTGAAAATTTCGGTCCGAGTCGAGCGAAAGGCGACGCGCGGCGTACCGGAGTCGATCCGGGCCGACGGGACTTGTGAAAATTTCGGTCCGAGTCGACCGAGAGGCGATGCGCGGCGTCCCGGAGTCGATACGGGCCGACCGGACTTGTGAAAATTTCGGTCCGGGTCGAGCGAAAGGCGACGCGCGGCGTACCGGAGTCGATCCGGACAGACGGGATTTGTAAAACTTTGGGTCCGAGTCGACCGAGAGGCGATGCGCGGCGTCCCGGAGTCGATACGGGCCGACGGGACTCGTCGAAGCTGCGGTACGAGTCGAGCGAAAGGCGACGCGCGGCGTCCCGGAGTCGTTCCGGACAGACGGGACTTGTAAAACTTTCGGTCCGAGTCGACCGAGAGGCGATGCGCGGCGTCCCGGAGTCGATACGGGCCGACGGGACTCGTCGAAGCTGCGGTACGAGTCGAGCGAAAGGCGATGCGCGGCGTGCCGGAGTCGATACGGGCCGACGGGACTCGACGAAGTTTCGGTCCGAGTCGACAGAAAGGCGATGCGCGGCGTCCCGGAGTCGATCCGGACAGACGGGACTTGTAAAACTTTCGGTCCGAGTCGACCGAGAGGCGATGCGCGGCGTCCCGGAGTCGATACGGGCCGACGGGACTCGTTGAAGCTGCGGTACGAGTCGAGCGAAAGGCGACGCGCGGCGTCCCGGAGTCGATCCGGACAGACGGGACTTGTGAAAATTTCGGTCCGAGTCGAGCGAAAGGCGACGCGCGGCGTCCCGGAGTCGATCCGGGCCGACGTCGACTTGTGAAACTTTCGGTCCGAGTCGACAGAAAGGCGATGCGCGGCGTCCCGGATTCGATCCGGGCCGACGGGACTTGTGAAAATTCCGGTCCGAGTCGAGCGAAAGGCGACGCGCGGCGTCCCGGAGTCGATCCGGGCCGACGTCGACTTGCGAAACTTTCGGTCCGAGTCGACAGAAAGGCGATGCGCGGCGTCCCGGATTCGATCCGGGCCGACGGGACTTGTAAAAATTACGGTCCGAGTCGACAGAAAGGCGATGCGCGGCGTGCCGGAGTCGATACGGGCCGACGGGACTCGTCGAAGCTGCGGTACGAGTCGAGCGAAAGGCGACGCGCGGCGTCCCGGAGTCGATCCGGACAGACGGGACTTGTGAAAATTCCGGTCCGAGTCGAGCGAAAGGCGACGCGCGGCGTCCCGGAGTCGATCCGGGCCGACGTCGACTTGCGAAACTTTCGGTCCGAGTCGACAG
>NW_027184485.1:75000-77500 GCF_021155775.2 Neodiprion pinetum
ATGAACCGCACCCTATTGACCCTGAACCAGCACCCGAGCGGTATGCCTGCGGTGACTGCGAGCAGGACTTCGCTACGAAGCGAGGGCTTGTAGTTCACCGCAGGATACGACACCCTGTGGAAGCTAACGCGGCCATCGAACTGCCCGGCGCCAAGCTCAGGTGGAGGCATGAGGAACTGCGGATGATGGCACGGGAGGAGGCTCAGGCCACCGAGCGGGGAGTGAGGTTTATAAACCTCCACCTCCTCGCTCTGGTCCCCGGTAGGACCCAGGAGGCAATTAAAGGAGTCCGGCGCCGGCCGGACTACCGAACAATGGTCGAGGCAGCCCGACGAGACCTTGAGGCTGCCCATACGCCCCCTGGGTCCCCTGCCAGATTACGGGGACGAAGGAGCCGCTCCATGCCATCACCGCGTCAACGCTCTCCCTCCGCAGATCCAGCAAGGGTACCACCACCCACCCCAGCGGCACCTGCTCCCGCTACTCCTTGGGGGCAGGACCTTGCCGGAGCTATACGTCGTCTAATCGAGATAGCCCGGCAAGAGGAGCATCATCGTGCCAACGAGTTGGCCGACATCGCTGATGATGCTCTGAATGGCGGAAATACTGACGCCGCCATAATTGAATGGTTAGGCAGGGTATTTCCCCCTGCAGCCGCTGCAGCTGGATCTAGGCGCCGCGAGCCGGCCGCGAACCCAATCCGCCAGAGGAACGGAAAGCCGCCGTCGAGGAGGACACTGCGCCGTCGAGAATACGCCAGAGTCCAGACCGGGTGGAAAAACAATAGACGTCACGTGGCTCGGGAGATCCTGGAAGGGGGCCCCAGTTCGACCAACCATACACTGGATGAGTTGGTCGCGCACTGGGGCCCACTGTTGGGGCACCCCTCAAGGGAGTACCCAGGTCCTTCCAGGATCCCGCCTGAGAAACCCGAGCTATGTTACACGTGGGACCCAATCTCCGCTGAGGAGATTGATGTCATCCAGGTCCCCGTGTCGTCATCACCCGGTCCAGACATGGTCACGGCGAGGCAGTGGCGCGCGGTGTCGTCATCTATCCGCGCGCTCCTCTATAATATCGTCATGCTCAGGGGGGGATTTCCTAGACAACTCCTGCAGAGCCGGACAATCTTCATCCCGAAGAAAAAGGTACCGGAGAACCCTGGGGACTACCGACCGATTTCGATCGGTTCGGTAGTGGTTCGACAACTTCACCGCATCCTCGCTGTCCGCCTTAGATCAGCCAACCTAACCGACGATCGGCAGCGTGCCTTCATCGCGGCCGATGGTACATCCGAGAATATGGCCGTCCTAGATTCCATCCTATGGACGGCCCGCACGCTGCGACGCGAGTTGCACGTGGCCACCCTCGATGTTGCTAAGGCATTCGACACGGTGAGCCACGCTGCGCTCGCGACGATCGTCGGACAGCTCGGCCTACCAGCTGGTCTGGTAAGCTATGTGGTCGAGCTGTATAAAGGTGCTACCACCAGGCTGGCGGCGGACAGAAGGATGTCCCAACCGGTACCTGTCCGGCGCGGAGTCCGGCAGGGAGATCCCCTCTCACCGATTCTCTTCAACCTGATCGCAAATAAAATTCTTGCGGTCGTGCCCTCTGAGGTCGGGTTCAACCTCGAAGGCGAGCAGGTTTCATGTCTCGCCTTCGCGGACGACCTGACCATCATAACTGCATCAAAATGGGGGATGCAGAGGGCACTTTTGAGGGTTGAGGAGACGGCAGCGAGCATGGGGCTGACACTCAATGCATCCAAATGCACTGCTCTGTCTTTGGTGCCTGCCGGTAAGGCGAAGAGGGTCAAGACCGTGGTCGAACCACTATTTCGGCTACGGGACGGCCCTCTGACCCAAACCGGCGTGCTCCAGAGATGGACGTATTTGGGTGGCGAGTTCAGCCCCGGGGGGCTTACGACTGTCGAGGCCGAGCTTGGAGCGGAGCTAAACTACATCACCAAAGCTCCGCTCAAGCCGCAGCAACGAATAACTATGCTGCGGCTCTTCCTGCTGCCCAGGGTCTACCACCTTCTGGCCCTGGGTAGGACTACGGCAGGAAGGCTCAAGTCCCTCGACACTCAAGTCAGGCGCGCCGTTCGCGCCTGGCTTAGGCTCCCCGACGACTCGGCGGTTGGTTATTTCCACGCCTCAGCGGTGGATGGCGGATTGGGTATTCCCTCCCTCACCACCCTTATCCCAGCAATGGTCATCAGCCGCCTTGGCGGACTGAACCAGAGCAGTCTCCCCGCGGCCCGGGCGGCATATGCGGGTCAAAGGGTCCAGCGAAAACTCGGCTGGGCCCGGCGCACGCTCCGCAAAACCGGGTTAACGGGAGACGACTCGTCGGCCAAGGCACGCCAGCAGCTGTGGGCAATGATTCTGCACGAGTCGGTGGACGGACAGGAGCTCCGGGAATCTTCCGCGAGCGTCCTGTCCAGTAACTGGGTCCACCACGGGACCGATTCCATCCCGGCCCGTGACTACGTGCA
>NW_027184485.1:90000-92500 GCF_021155775.2 Neodiprion pinetum
CCACCGACCGGACACTGGCGGGCGGCCGATAAACGGCGGGGGCTCAAGGGTGGGGGGGGGGGTTGCCAGCCCTCCCCACTAACTTTCAGCAGGCCCGCACATAAAAAGAATAAAAAGCAGAACCCGCCGAGTGCCTCAGCCCGGCGGGCCTGCTGAAACAAGTACCCGGGGGGAGTTAGCCGATCCCCCGGAGGTGGCTGTGGGGGTAGTGGACGACCCCACCCCAGCCCCTGATAATGAACCGCACCCTATTGACCCTGAACCAGCACCCGAGCGGTATGCCTGCGGTGACTGCGAGCAGGACTTCGCTACGAAGCGAGGGCTTGTAGTTCACCGCAGGATACGACACCCTGTGGAAGCTAACGCGGCCATCGAACTGCCCGGCGCCAAGCTCAGGTGGAGGCATGAGGAACTGCGGATGATGGCACGGGAGGAGGCTCAGGCCACCGAGCGGGGAGTGAGGTTTATAAACCTCCACCTCCTCGCTCTGGTCCCCGGTAGGACCCAGGAGGCAATTAAAGGAGTCCGGCGCCGGCCGGACTACCGAACAATGGTCGAGGCAGCCCGACGAGACCTTGAGGCTGCCCATACGCCCCCTGGGTCCCCTGCCAGATTACGGGGACGAAGGAGCCGCTCCATGCCATCACCGCGTCAACGCTCTCCCTCCGCAGATCCAGCAAGGGTACCACCACCCACCCCAGCGGCACCTGCTCCCGCTACTCCTTGGGGGCAGGACCTTGCCGGAGCTATACGTCGTCTAATCGAGATAGCCCGGCAAGAGGAGCATCATCGTGCCAACGAGTTGGCCGACATCGCTGATGATGCTCTGAATGGCGGAAATACTGACGCCGCCATAATTGAATGGTTAGGCAGGGTATTTCCCCCTGCAGCCGCTGCAGCTGGATCTAGGCGCCGCGAGCCGGCCGCGAACCCAATCCGCCAGAGGAACGGAAAGCCGCCGTCGAGGAGGACACTGCGCCGTCGAGAATACGCCAGAGTCCAGACCGGGTGGAAAAACAATAGACGTCACGTGGCTCGGGAGATCCTGGAAGGGGGCCCCAGTTCGACCAACCATACACTGGATGAGTTGGTCGCGCACTGGGGCCCACTGTTGGGGCACCCCTCAAGGGAGTACCCAGGTCCTTCCAGGATCCCGCCTGAGAAACCCGAGCTATGTTACACGTGGGACCCAATCTCCGCTGAGGAGATTGATGTCATCCAGGTCCCCGTGTCGTCATCACCCGGTCCAGACATGGTCACGGCGAGGCAGTGGCGCGCGGTGTCGTCATCTATCCGCGCGCTCCTCTATAATATCGTCATGCTCAGGGGGGGATTTCCTAGACAACTCCTGCAGAGCCGGACAATCTTCATCCCGAAGAAAAAGGTACCGGAGAACCCTGGGGACTACCGACCGATTTCGATCGGTTCGGTAGTGGTTCGACAACTTCACCGCATCCTCGCTGTCCGCCTTAGATCAGCCAACCTAACCGACGATCGGCAGCGTGCCTTCATCGCGGCCGATGGTACATCCGAGAATATGGCCGTCCTAGATTCCATCCTATGGACGGCCCGCACGCTGCGACGCGAGTTGCACGTGGCCACCCTCGATGTTGCTAAGGCATTCGACACGGTGAGCCACGCTGCGCTCGCGACGATCGTCGGACAGCTCGGCCTACCAGCTGGTCTGGTAAGCTATGTGGTCGAGCTGTATAAAGGTGCTACCACCAGGCTGGCGGCGGACAGAAGGATGTCCCAACCGGTACCTGTCCGGCGCGGAGTCCGGCAGGGAGATCCCCTCTCACCGATTCTCTTCAACCTGATCGCAAATAAAATTCTTGCGGTCGTGCCCTCTGAGGTCGGGTTCAACCTCGAAGGCGAGCAGGTTTCATGTCTCGCCTTCGCGGACGACCTGACCATCATAACTGCATCAAAATGGGGGATGCAGAGGGCACTTTTGAGGGTTGAGGAGACGGCAGCGAGCATGGGGCTGACACTCAATGCATCCAAATGCACTGCTCTGTCTTTGGTGCCTGCCGGTAAGGCGAAGAGGGTCAAGACCGTGGTCGAACCACTATTTCGGCTACGGGACGGCCCTCTGACCCAAACCGGCGTGCTCCAGAGATGGACGTATTTGGGTGGCGAGTTCAGCCCCGGGGGGCTTACGACTGTCGAGGCCGAGCTTGGAGCGGAGCTAAACTACATCACCAAAGCTCCGCTCAAGCCGCAGCAACGAATAACTATGCTGCGGCTCTTCCTGCTGCCCAGGGTCTACCACCTTCTGGCCCTGGGTAGGACTACGGCAGGAAGGCTCAAGTCCCTCGACACTCAAGTCAGGCGCGCCGTTCGCGCCTGGCTTAGGCTCCCCGACGACTCGGCGGTTGGTTATTTCCACGCCTCAGCGGTGGATGGCGGATTGGGTATTCCCTCCCTCACCACCCTTATCCCAGCAATGGTCATCAGCCGCCTTGGCGGACTGAACCAGAGCAGTCTCCCCGCGGCC
>NW_027184485.1:97500-100000 GCF_021155775.2 Neodiprion pinetum
GGACTCGTCGAAGCTGCGGTACGAGTCGAGCGAAAGGCGATGCGCGGCGTGCCGGAGTCGATACGGGCCGACGGGACTCGACGAAGTTTCGGTCCGAGTCGACAGAAAGGCGATGCGCGGCGTCCCGGAGTCGATCCGGACAGACGGGACTTGTAAAACTTTCGGTCCGAGTCGACCGAGAGGCGATGCGCGGCGTCCCGGAGTCGATACGGGCCGACGGGACTCGTTGAAGCTGCGGTACGAGTCGAGCGAAAGGCGACGCGCGGCGTCCCGGAGTCGATCCGGACAGACGGGACTTGTGAAAATTTCGGTCCGAGTCGAGCGAAAGGCGACGCGCGGCGTCCCGGAGTCGATCCGGGCCGACGTCGACTTGTGAAACTTTCGGTCCGAGTCGACAGAAAGGCGATGCGCGGCGTCCCGGATTCGATCCGGGCCGACGGGACTTGTGAAAATTCCGGTCCGAGTCGAGCGAAAGGCGACGCGCGGCGTCCCGGAGTCGATCCGGGCCGACGTCGACTTGCGAAACTTTCGGTCCGAGTCGACAGAAAGGCGATGCGCGGCGTCCCGGATTCGATCCGGGCCGACGGGACTTGTAAAAATTACGGTCCGAGTCGACAGAAAGGCGATGCGCGGCGTGCCGGAGTCGATACGGGCCGACGGGACTCGTCGAAGCTGCGGTACGAGTCGAGCGAAAGGCGACGCGCGGCGTCCCGGAGTCGATCCGGGCCGACGTCGACTTGCGAAACTTTCGGTCCGAGTCGAGCGAAAGGCGACGCGCGGCGTACCGGAGTCGATCCGGGCCGACGGGACTTGTGAAAATTTCGGTCCGAGTCGACCGAGAGGCGATGCGCGGCGTGCCGGAGTCGATACGGGCCGACCGGACTTGTGAAAATTTCGGTCCGGGTCGAGCGAAAGGCGACGCGCGGCGTACCGGAGTCGATCCGGACAGACGGGACTTGTAAAACTTTCGGTCCGAGTCGACCGAGAGGCGATGCGCGGCGTCCCGGAGTCGATACGGGCCGACGGGACTCGTCGAAGCTGCGGTACGAGTCGAGCGAAAGGCGACGCGCGGCGTCCCGGAGTCGATCCGGACAGACGGGACTTGTAAAACTTTCGGTCCGAGTCGACCGAGAGGCGATGCGCGGCGTCCCGGAGTCGATACGGGCCGACGGGACTCGTCGAAGCTGCGGTACGAGTCGAGCGAAAGGCGACGCGCGGCGTCCCGGGGTCGATCCGGGCCGACCGGATTTGTGAAAATTTCGGTCCGAGTCGAGCGAAAGGCGACGCGCGGCGTACCGGAGTCGATCCGGGCCGACGGGACTTGTGAAAATTTCGGTCCGGGTCGAGCGAAAGGCGACGCGCGGCGTACCGGAGTCGATACGGGCCGACGGGACTCAGTGAAGTTTCGTTCCGAGTCAAGCGGAGGGCGATGCGCGGCCTCCCGGAGTCGATCCGGGCCGACGGGACTCGTTGAAGCTGCGGTACGAGTCGAGCGAAAGGCGACGCGCGGCGTCCCGGGGTCGATCCGGACAGACGGGACTTGTAAAAATTACGGTCCGAGTCGAGCGAAAGGCGACGCGCGGCGTACCGGAGTCGATCCGGGCCGACCGGATTTGTGAAAATTTCGGTCCGAGTCGAGCGAAAGGCGACGCGCGGCGTACCGGAGTCGATCCGGGCCGACGGGACTTGTGAAAATTTCGGTCCGAGTCGACCGAGAGGCGATGCGCGGCGTCCCGGAGTCGATACGGGCCGACCGGACTTGTGAAAATTTTGGTCCGGGTCGAGCGAAAGGCGACGCGCGGCGTACCGGAGTCGATCCGGACAGACGGGACTTGTAAAACTTTGGGTCCGAGTCGACCGAGAGGCGATGCGCGGCGTCCCGGAGTCGATACGGGCCGACGGGACTCGTCGAAGCTGCGGTACGAGTCGAGCGAAAGGCGACGCGCGGCGTCCCGGAGTCGTTCCGGACAGACGGGACTTGTAAAACTTTCGGTCCGAGTCGACCGAGAGGCGATGCGCGGCGTCCCGGAGTCGATACGGGCCGACGGGACTCGTCGAAGCTGCGGTACGAGTCGAGCGAAAGGCGATGCGCGGCGTGCCGGAGTCGATACGGGCCGACGGGACTCGACGAAGTTTCGGTCCGAGTCGACAGAAAGGCGATGCGCGGCGTCCCGGAGTCGATCCGGACAGACGGGACTTGTAAAACTTTCGGTCCGAGTCGACCGAGAGGCGATGCGCGGCGTCCCGGAGTCGATACGGGCCGACGGGACTCGTTGAAGCTGCGGTACGAGTCGAGCGAAAGGCGACGCGCGGCGTCCCGGAGTCGATCCGGACAGACGGGACTTGTGAAAATTTCGGTCCGAGTCGAGCGAAAGGCGACGCGCGGCGTCCCGGAGTCGATCCGGGCCGACGTCGACTTGTGAAACTTTCGGTCCGAGTCGACAGAAAGGCGATGCGCGGCGTCCCGGATTCGATCCGGGCCGACGGGACTTGTGAAAAT
>NW_027184485.1:107500-112500 GCF_021155775.2 Neodiprion pinetum
CGCGGATCTTCCTTGCTGCGAGGCTTCGGCGGCGGTTCGCCGTTGCCGTCGTCCTCTTCGGCCGCCATTCAACGGTCAGCTCAGAACTGGCACGGACTGGGGGAATCCGACTGTCTAATTAAAACAAAGCATTGCGATGGCCCTAGCGGGTGTTGACGCAATGTGATTTCTGCCCAGTGCTCTGAATGTCAACGTGAAGAAATTCAAGCAAGCGCGGGTAAACGGCGGGAGTAACTATGACTCTCTCTTCCTGGGAGAGTCATGGTTACGACCGCCACCGGGGGGTTTGGGGGGCCGGTCAGGCCCCCCATTCCCCTCCCGGGGGTGCCGGCGCGCGATGCCCGACGTTCCCCCTGCATCGAGCCTCAAACCGGTAACTTTAGTTACTTACAGTCTACGAACACGGCAGAGCCAGGCATCCGCTAGACCCGGACCATCAAGACTTTTAAACAGGGGTGTTTGTTATGTGAACACCGGAACCAGACTGCTTAAAACTCCGATTTCCCCGGTGAACCTACCGGATACGGACCATCACACCTGAGCTAGGCTCGGATACTAGTACACGTAAACGTGCCCGACACCTCAAACGCCTGCCCTATGTGGTGGCTGGGCAGGGGGGCCCGAACCCCCCCCCCGTAAAAGGACTCCAGCCTTCAACGCACTATGGCACGAGATCCATGTTCCTAAGCGAGACGCGCTGCCCCTAAGAGGCCGACACCAAATGACGGGGCACCTGTAGCCGGCAGGTGGGGCTCCCCGTCCCCTCAGATACTCGTGTTAGCAAGGCTCCCCTTGCAACGTTGGACGAGTCGCCGTCGCCCCAGCTTATCGCTAGACAGGCTACCACACCTCCATACTGAAGGCAGCATCCGTCGCTGCAAGCAGCTTCGGGCAGCAACTCCTTCAGTTTTATGGGTAAACGGCGTGTGGTCTGCCAAGGGGCTCGTCTCGGATACTAACACAGCAGGAGTGCGCCTGGCCCGACACCTCAAACGACGGCCCCACCGTTTACCCAGTTTTGCCCCAACAGGGTACTCGTGTCAACAAGGCTCCCCTCGTAACGTTCAAACGAGTCATCGTCGCCCCAGCTTTCGCTTTTGCCATGCCAAGTTGGCCGGCTAGACAGGCTACCACACCTCTTTACTACAGATCGCATCTGTTGCCCGCATCAGCGGGATTGGGCAGCTAAACCCGTAGTTTTAGGGGTGAACGCCGTGTGGTCTGCCAAAAGGACTCGTCTCGGATACTGGGTTCAGGAGTGCCTGTGCCGACACCTCAAACGACGGCCTCAACGTTCACCCCGACATCAGCGTAAGCGTGCTCGTCACACACGTCGAGGTTCTTATGTTAAAAGGCTGTGCAGCACATGCCTTTACTTTCGTTTACCCGCGCTTGCTTCAAGCAAGCGCGGGTAAACGGCGGGAGTAACTATGACTCTCTTGTACATAGCTCGCCGCGATACCCGACGTGCGTGACGAGCACGCTTACGCTTAGTTTCATCGCCCCAACCAGGCGGTGCGTTGGTGAACCAACCAGCGATTGAACCAAATCTGGCGACGTCGAAAGGCGGGGTGGTGTCCGACGGCTCGATCGGCTGATCGAGTCTGAAGACTAAGCCTGTGCGAAAGAAAGACCTAAAGCCCGGTGCTGAGTTCCGCTCAGCATTCGGGCTTTTCTCGTTTAGTGTCTTTCGAACCTAATTGTGAGCACCCGGTGCCGAGTTCGCTCGGAGCCGGGTAGTTCACGTTAGGGACTTTCGGCCACGTCGGTCGGGGGTCGCCCACCCTCGGGTGGAGAGCAAGCGCGAGTGACAGGCGGGGCCAAACCTGTATACTCAACGCCGACACGCCTGTACGGCAAGAGGTGCAGGTCCCTCCTTGCTCGTAGTGTTTGGCACGCACTCTTACGTCAGCCAATGCGCACCACCCAGGCGCATTCCCTTGTGAAGTGACCAAGGGGTTTTAACACTAACAGAGTGGATACCGTTCGAGTCAAAGAGCGGCGGCTGGAGAGACAACCGGTGCGCTCGGTGAGGAACTACCGTAAGTGTCCCGGCGTAGATGCTGCCGTAATAGCTCCTCATGCTCGGGGGGACTCGGGCATGCAGTATATTTCCGGAGCACCATGGATCGTCCACCCAACGATGCCTCGGAGGCGGTCGGTACACCTAACGCTACTCGGGATGTACCGGTCGTGGCAGAGTTAATTGCCGAAGGTGCGAGTGCAGTAGCGGGGAGTGATGCTGCCCCAAGTGATCAACCTGGTCCATCCACCCGACCACGTCGTCCCTCCGTTGCCGGCCGGAGCACGGAGGCTGACGACATTAATGCTTTCCGAGCCACAGAACGCTTCGTTCTGGTCGCGGCGTTGAACAGAGTACAACGCTGTCCGAAGTGCTTGCAGCTAGGTCAAAACATCATCTGCACTGACAGCAAGCAACTGGACAAGCACATAAAAGAGGAACACCCTACTATCTGCACCCTCTGGCAGTGCGAAGGCTGCTTACGCACCTTCCCTAGAGTCCACGGATGGCGTGTACATATCATTACCTGTGCGCCGAGGCAAGTGAACGAGGCACTGCCATACCCATGCGTCCTCTGCGACCTGTCATTCGCTTCGCAAAGGGGCCTGTCTGCTCACGAACGCCACGAGCACCCAGCCCTTAGAAACGAAAAGCGTGTCGCGATCGCGGAGAAGCCAGGCGCTCCTGGTGGCCGTAAAGCCACGGTCTGGTCGGACGAAGATCTCGAACGTCTTGCTCAGCTTGAGCAAGAGTTCATCGAAGAGCGCTATATCAACGTCAAGCTCAAGGAGTTCTTCCCCGACCGTACAAATAAGCAAATTTCGGACGCACGCCGGCGTCTCCGCGACAGGGAACAGCGACGAGCGCAAGCCGAGGAGGAGCTAGCCGTCGGCGAGGAAGTGCAGGAACCTATACACCCTGCCTTACCGGACCGAGGTGACGCTCAGGACATAGCCAATGTCCTGGCTGCGCATGCGACGAATGAGCCTCCGGAACCCAATCCACCTGTCATGGGCCCGGAGGACGCACCGCTCATTCGAGAGGCTCGCAAGGAGAATGGTGATGCAGGCATCTGGTCTGAGTGGACCAGCTCTCTACAGCGGCTGCTCGATTCAAACGATCTTAACGAGCATAGCATCGATGCCCTGTACGAGGAGCTGCTAAACCAGATCAAGCCTGGCTGCGATCCCCGGAAGGGGTGTAGTGCGAGAGCGCCGAGGGGGCCGCGTGTCAAACGTAGTCACCGTCCGGCAAGGGGCCGACCACCAAATAGAACTTGGCGACGAAAGTTCGCTTACGCCAGGTGCCAAGACTTATACAACAACAACACAAAGCGCCTGGCAGAAGCTGTGACGGCCAACAACCTCTCCATACTACAGCCTAGCGGAAGCCCCGCGATGGAGCCGACGCGAAAGCTGTATGAGCAGCTTTGGGGCGAACCGGGACCTGACACAACTCTACCCCCTGGGGTAGAAGAGCCCGTACCTGTCAATCAAATACTTGTCCCGGTGACCGCCTTGGAAGTGGAGAGGAAGGTGGCCAGGATCAGCAGCGGGTCGGCTGCCGGACCGGATGGAGTGACACGTGCGGACCTCCAGAGCAAGCAGACGTACGTTGCCCTCTCCAGACTATTTAACGTTCTACTCCACGCCCGACACTACCCTAAGGCGTGGAGAACAAATAGAACAACGCTGATCCCTAAAGCCGGCAAGGACACCTCAGACGTCAGGAACTGGCGACCTATCACCGTCAGCTCGATGATCAGCAGGCTATTTTCTGCCCTGCTAGATCAAAGGCTGAGAGGTGTCCTTACTTTGAATTGTCGGCAGAAAGGTTTCACGGAGGAAAATGGCTGCTATGCAAACATACAACTTTTGCAAGCAGCCATATCGAACGCCAAGAGGAAAGGCGGTGTAATAACTGTACTAGATATATCGAAGGCTTTTGACACCGTCCCTCACTCCTCCATTGCGCAAGGTCTGGAGAGAAAGGGTATCCCACCGTCGGTTGCCTCTTACGTGGCCAATATGTACAGGGGCTGCGGCACGACCATCAAGTCGCAGGGTGGCGAGGTACAAATCGAACTGCAACGAGGGGTGAAGCAGGGCGACCCGCTTTCTCCCCTCATATTCAACCTCGCCATCGAACCCCTGCTTGAACGCTTGCAAACCGAGACACAGGGCATGGCCGTGGACGACCAGAATCTATCAGTGATGGCGTTCGCGGACGATCTGGTCCTGTTGTCGAAGGATGCCAAAATGGCACAAAGGCAGCTTGGTACGGTGAGTGAGTACCTGGCTGAACTCGGCATGAAGCTCTCTGTCGAGAAGTGCGCGAGCTTTGAGTACGTCCCAGGTGGCAAGACCTGGTATCTGAGGGATCCGAGCGTAAAGATCGGCGACCAATCGATCCCATTCGCTCCGCCCGAAGATGCCCTACGTTATCTTGGGGCAAGGGTCTCGCCCTGGTTCGGCGTACTCAGCGCATTCGATATCAGACCCCTGGAGGAAGTACTCGGGAGAATTCGAGCGCTTCCTCTCAAGCCTATGCAGAAGGTGAACCTACTAAACACTTACATTCTACCAAGGTTCACCTACGGTCTGATCTGCAGTCCTCCATCGGGGGCCGCTCTCGAACGAATCGACCGGCTCGTTCGATCAAGTGTTCGGGAGATCCTCCACCTGACGCCTTCGACCAGTGTTAAGTTCTTCTACACTCCGAAACGCGAAGGGGGGTTGGGTCTCACCGAACTAAAACAAATGACGCTTATTGCAGCCTTGCGCAATGCCATTAAAGCGCAAGCGTCAAGAGACCCGGTCGTGAGCGGAGCCCTCGAATCGGAGAGAGCCCAACGGCGGCTTGAAGCATACGCCGTAACACTGAAACTCCCTTGGCCTTTGTCTCTTCAAGAGCTGGACGAATATAAAGCCCAGCTCAAGAAGAGCTATCGCACTGACTGGGCCAAACAGGTCTGGCA
>NW_027184485.1:117500-161458 GCF_021155775.2 Neodiprion pinetum
GAGCGAAAGGCGACGCGCGGCGTACCGGAGTCGATCCGGGCCGACGGGACTTGTGAAAATTTCGGTCCGAGTCGACCGAGAGGCGATGCGCGGCGTCCCGGAGTCGATACGGGCCGACCGGACTTGTAAAACTTTCGGTCCGGGTCGAGCGAAAGGCGACGCGCGGCGTACCGGAGTCGATCCGGGCCGACGGGACTTGTAAAAATTATGGTCCGAGTCGACAGAAAGGCGATGCGCGGCGTGCCGGAGTCGATACGGGCCGACGGGACTCGACGAAGTTTCGGTCCGAGTCGACAGAAAGGCGATGCGCGGCGTTCCGGAGTCGATCCGGGCCGACGTCGACTTGTGAAACTTTCGGTCCGAGTCGACCGAAAGGCGACGCGCGGCGTCCCGGAGTCGATCCGGGCCGACGGGACTTGTAAAACTTTCGGTCCGAGTCGACAGAAAGGCGACGCGCGGCGTCTTGGAGTCGATACGGGCCGACGGGACTCGATAGAAGTTTTGTTCCGAGTCGAGCGAAGGGCGATGCGCGGCCTCCTGGAGTCGATCCGGGCCGACGGGACTCGTTGAAGCTGCGGTACGAGTCGAGCGAAAGGCGACGCGCGGCGTCCCGGAGTCGATACGGGCCGACCGGACTTGTGAAAATTTTGGTCCGAGTCGAGCGAAAGGCGACGCGCGGCGTATCGGAGTCGATACGGGCCGACGGGACTCGTTGAAGCTGCGGTACGAGTCGAGCGAAAGGCGACGCGCGGCGTCCCGGAGTCGATACGGGACCGACGGGACTTATGAAAATTTTGGTCCGAGTCGAATGAAAGGCGATGCTCGGGGTCCTAGGGTCGATACAGGGCCGACGAGAGTTGTAAAAATTTCGGTACAAGTCGAGCGAAAGGCGATGCGCGGCGTCCCGGGGTCGATACGGGGCCGACGGCAGTTTAAAAATTTCGGTCCGATTCAAGCAGAAGGCGATGCTCGTCGTCCCGGAGTCGATATGGGGCCGACGAAACTTGTTGAAATTTCTGTCTCACAAGGGGAGTGTCAAACTTGGGAATTACAGATTTCCATCACTTTTATATATATTGTAGGGCAGGGTCCCCTCAATAAATATATAAAGCGGCAAGACGCCATTCGTTTTTATTATTGAGAAATTTCAACCCAAAGTTCTATATGTAACTTAAGTAGAAGGAACCTTTTTACCGGTTGCAGCAACAGTTCCGTGGCGTAGCGGTAACGCTCTTGCTTACTGAGGGACCGAACGGCTGTTCAAGTTCCGTTAGAGTTACTTTTTTTTTTTTTTATAAATTATTCAATACAAAAATAAATAATTAATAATTAATATTTCTATAAATTATTTTTTTATTTTTAAGTTAGGAAAAAATACAAAAAATGATAAAAATAGGATTTGTAATAATTATAATAACAAAGTAATCAATATTATCAAAAATAAAGTCGCCCAGTAAGCAAGAGCGTTACCGCTACGCCACGGAACTATGGCTGCAACCGGTAAAAAGGTTCCTTCTACTTAAGTTACATATAGAACATTGAGTTGAAATTTCTCAATAATAAAAACGAATGGCGTCTTGCCGCTTTATATATTTATTGAGGGGACCCTGCCCTACAATATATATAAAAGTGATGGAAATCTGTGATTCCCAAGTTTGACACTCCGCTTGTAAGTGGAGCGATAGGCGATGCGCCGCGTTCCGAATTTAATCAATGGCCGACGGGACTTGTGAAATTTTCAGTCCGAGTCGAGCGGGAGGCGATGCGCGACGTCCCAAAGTCGATCTGGGCCGGAAGCCTGTCGGAATTACGTCAAATGCGTCTCGGTAAATTTCGACCGAGTTTCCGGAGTTTCAAATTTTTTTAATAGACAGCGGAGGTTTCGCCCCGTAAACCGACGGTGCTACTACCGTATCGGCGCCGACGTCTTAGCGTCCAGGCTCCTACTAGTAAGAGGAGCAAGTTGGTCGAGCTGACCCCCCGTCGTCCGCCGGCTACACCGTACCGGTATGTGCGCGCGCACGATCCGTACATCGGTGTAGACCAGGAGCGGGCGTTCTCGGACCGTTTCGTGGCTCATACCAAAGAAACTACTCGACTCGTTTCACTTTATCATCGTCACTGCATTACTGCGAGTCCTCGTCTCAGACCGAATGGCCCTTGACGCGGTAGCAAGAAGTCTAGCTCCCGTGAAACACGATAGCGGAACGTCTTAACGCACGCATCAACCTGCTTCTCTCTGCGTATATAATCAGAGACCAAAGATATATTCATGTTTCCCAGACGTTTTCGATCTAGCTGACATGTACTCGAGATTGTTCAAATGCTTATAAGCCGAGTGTGAAGGTGGCGGCACACGGAAACGAGGCTGCCTGCGGGCAGTCCCGAAACACACAGTAGACGCACCGCTGACCGGGCTGGGAGACCCGGCTGGTGATAGGTGGCGCACGTCCGAACCGAGATTTTGTATCGAAGTTCCCTGGTTGATCCTGCCAGTAGTCACATGCTTGTCTCAAAGATTAAGCCAAGCATGTCTCAATGCCAAATTGACGTGAAACCGCAAATGTCTTATTCAATCAGTTATAGTTTCTTGGATCGTACATACATTTCCTTAGATAACTGTGGCGATTCTAGAGCTAACACACGCAAACAGAGTTTTGACCACAGATGGAAGGAATGCTTTTATTAGATTTAAATCAATCGGCGGCGGATACGTCCCGTCCGCCGTTTACCTTGATGACTCTAAATAACTTTGGGCTGATCGCACAGTCTCGTACCGGCGACGCTTCTTCCAAATGTCTGCCTTATCAACTGTCGATGGTAGGCTCTGCGCCTACCATGGTTGTAACGGGTAACGGGAAATCAGGGTTCGATTCCGGAGAGGGAGCCTGAGAAACGGCTACCACATCCAAGGAAGGCAGCAGGCGCGCAAATCTTTCGTTCCCGAATCCGCGAGGAGATCACGAAAAATAACGATACGTGCTCATCCGAGGCACCGCAATCAGAATGAGTACACTTCGAATCCTTCCACCAGGATCCACCGGAGGGCAAGTCTGGTGCCAGCAGCCGCGGTGATTTTGGCTCCGATAGCGTATACTGAAGCTGTTGCGGTTGAAAAGCTCGAGGGTGAATCTGTGTTCCACGCTGTCAGTTTACCACTCGCGTTATCGAACTGGCATGATTGTGGGACATACGACCACTGGGCTAAGCTCTTTATGGCGGCTCAACTAATATCCTATCGCGATACTCTTTACTGAGTGTCGAGGTGGGTAGCTACGTTCACTCTTAACAAATCAGAGTGCTTAAAGCAGGCTATTTTTGCGTATATACTGTATGCATGGAATAATGGAATAGGACCTTGTTGCTATTTTGTTGGTTTTCGGAACCCCGAGGTTGTGATTGGAAGGGACAGATAGCAGCATTTATATTGCGACGTCGGAGTCGAAATTCATGGATCGTTCCATGACGGACAGAAGCCAAAGCATTTGACAAAAACGTTTTTTTGCAGTTAAGAACAAGAGTTAGATTTCCAAAGGCGATCAGATACCTTTCTAGTCCTCACCATAGACGATGCCAGCTGACGATTCGGCGAAGTTTTTTCGATGACTCGGCGAGCAGTTTTAGGGAAACCAAAGCCTTTGGGATTCTGGGGGTAGTATGGTTGCAAAGCAGAAACCTAGAGGAATTAACGAAAGGGCACCACCAGGAGTGAAGCCTGCGGCTTAATTCGACTCAACATGGGAAACATCACGAGGTCCGGACACCGGAAATATGGACAGATTGAGAGCTCTCTTTTGATTCGGTGGGCGGTGTTGCATGGCCGTTCTTAGCTGGTATATTGATTTGTCTGAATGATTTTGACAACTGACGAGACTCTAGCCTGCTGAACAAGCGTAATTTCCGGTATATCCAAGGCCCCCGGCCTCGATTGAGCGGTTTTCACTACCTGCGTACAAATGAATCTTCTTGAAGGGAAAGGGGGCTTCTACCGCACGAGATTGCGCAATAACAGATCTGTGATGCCCTTAGATGTTCTGGGACGCACGTGCACTACACGGAAGGAATCAGCATGTCTTCCCTGGCTGAAAGGCCTGGGTAACCCGGTGAACCTCCTTCGTGCTAGGGATTCGGGCTTGCAATGATTTCCCAGGAACAAGGAATTCCCAGCAAGCGCGAGTCAGTCACTCACGTTCATTAGGTCCCTGCCCTCTGTACACACTTTCTGTCGCTTCTACCGATCATATGATTTGAGGAGGTCTTCGAACCGGTACGCGGCAATGTCTCGGAATTGCCAATGTTGCCGGGATGATGTCCAAACTTTATCATTTAGAGGAGGTTGAAGTCGTAACAAGGTTTCCGTAGGTGAACCTGCGAACGGATCATTTAGGCATAACTACAGACCGAACGGCTCCAAAAGTTAATTCACTTGCTGTATTTTTCAATAATTGCAATGCAAAAATAAAATCAGTCGTAGGGTCTCAATTGATTCAATCTTATGTATTGATGCATATATGTTTATTATAAATGACTGATCTGCTATTCAAGGACGAGAAAAGTAATGTTCTGCATACGCGATTTCCCGAATCTAGCGTCAACTTTTGGTCTAGTACAGTTCACTTACACTCGCCCATGACTACATCGATAGGCGCACACAACGAACAACGCGCGGAGACCGCTCGTGGCAACACCGCAGCGTCGGCCGCCACGGACTCGCTAGTACCGTGTGAATACCAGAGACCATTGTGCGTACTGTGATTTTTCTACGGAACAAAAGTGTGGTTATGTTAGAAGTGAATACAGAAAATTTGGTACGGTATAAAGGGAAACCGAAAAAAAAGTCAGTGGTTGCTGGTAGATTGAAGCTCATTGAGCGGAATAAAGAGAAGCCAGATGTGGCACGTATCGAGAAGCCAACGAACATCCTCCGTGGCATGCGATTGATCGATCCTAATGAAGTCAACAAAAACATAATATGCAGCAATTGTAAAAAACAATTGGCATTTAATCATATCGTGGAAGAAAAAACAACGGGCTTCCACTACATTTGGACTATGAAATGTGATACTTGCTCCACGCTAACGAAATGCCACTCAAGCAGGTCACACTTCAACGACGGTCATCGTTATTATGACGCCAACACTGCAGCTGTACTTGGTATGTTATTATGCAACTATTATGTGCTCTTCGATATTTTCTCCTCATAACTAATCGATTATGCAAACATAAAGTGAATATCTTCAATTTTGTCATTGGAAATGACAATCTAATCTCAAAACCTAACCTCGAACTGCGAATTCACAGGTGCCGTTCACTCCGGAGTAGGATGCAATGCACTGAGGAAAATTGCAATGTGCATAGACATGCCGGTCTTGAGTCAGGAAACATACAAGCGCTATGAACGTAAAATCGGTCCACTCATCGAAGAAGCTGCCAAGGACAGTTGCCAAGGTGCAGCAGCGGAGGAACAAAACTTAGTCGTAGAGCATATCGATATGCTGCGTGATAAATTGTAAGCTTTCTGTCATTGTGACAGAACATTTCATTCTCTTGAATGGCATAACTAAGATTGTTTTCATGAAAAGGATATTGGTGGAATTATTGCACAACAAACAAGGATACTGCAGTATTATCATAAAATAATAGTCCTGTATAAAATTTCCGTTTTATCGTACCTGAATTCGTACTATCCATGTCAAGAATCTATTGATAATTCTTCTTACTTAATTGCATGTAAGTCAACAACGTTGGCATTAAATTAATAAGTGGTTGTAAGCACCTCGCAGCATGAATTGTACATACAAATATACCGTTAGATTTCAATGGTTAATTCCAAACCATGGTGAAGTTTGCACCGTTGAAACGCAACGGAATTCTGTTTTTTCTTGAGCCGAGCTCGAGATTCTCATTCAATATTTGGCCAGGACAATGAAACGATTCGTTTTCAAGATCCAAAGACAAATCGGTAGGAGAATTTTCATGGTTTTTGAAATTGAACGAACGATTAAAAAAAAAAACGTATTTTCCGTTGGACCTCAACTTTTCATGCTTCAGTGTCATAATTCCAACAATATCGTATTCGTGAATGAATACATTAGTTTAGTGATTTGAAACAGAGATCTGTATGAAAAAAATTTTATTCACACACCAAACGTTATAATAGACAAATGAAAATAATATTGAATAAATATATGAATAAAAAAATATACAGCGATTACACGAAACCTTGAACCCCTCAATCTCTAATATAGTATGAAATGTACAAGACCAATACAAAAATAATCAAATATAACACAAACAGAATAAAAAAACTCGAAAGGTGGAAAATGCATTGTGATTGGTTTTTTTTGTTATTCAAAATTTTTAGGCCTCAGGAAATATCGGACGAAATTTACCCCCTCGCAGATTTCATGCGGCCTAGGACCGACGATACCGATAGACTAGATTTTGATAACGCCCTGAGTCATGTCATAAATATAATTGTATCGTATGACATGGGATGAAGTAAGCGTGGCAACGGACGCAGCTACGATAGTCTGAACGGGTACAGCGCAATAATCGGGCTTCTCAGCAATAGAATATTAGATTTCGCAACGCGCAATCGTAAATGCAAAAAATGTGATCTAGGATATCCAAAAGTAGATCATGACTGTCGGCAGAATTATGATGGCAGCTCCAAGGCCATGGAAGCGTCTGTTGGAGCTCAATTAGTCAATCGCAGCAGTATTCTTAAGGAGGTAGGGCTCGACATTCGAGTTGTCATCGGGGATGAAGACTGTTCAACGATAGCAGCAATACGCCGAGAGAGATCTCAGCACATTTTCAAGCTGGCCGATTCCAATCATCTGACGACAAATTTCTTTAACGAGTTATATGCACTGCGTTCTCGTTTCTCTGAACTCAGAGGAAAAAATGTCATTCAGCATATAAAAACTTGTTTTGCGTATTGTTGCGCGCAGAACGAAGGAAACACCGCCGATCTTGCAGCTGCATTGCGTAAATTGCCCGATCATTTTTTTGATAACCACGAAAATTGTGGAATATGGTGGGTACGTAGTTCCGAAAAAAATGGCTAACATCGAGTGCAATTGAAAAATAGTCAATTATATGAGCAATGGATGAAACTGCTGAATAAATATGCAGATAATGCTTCGAAATTTGCAGCACGCGCGTCCAGCCAAACTAACGAGAGTGTGAACTCAATGATAGCTCGAAAAGCACGTAAGTGCAGCTGTTTCTTTTTGAGCGAATCGTGCCATTATCTCTATGCAGCTTGTGTTTGTTCTCTGAATGAAGGTGAAAAATATGTGTGTGATGTGTGAAAAAAGGCACAAATGACACCGGGTGTCTTCACAACAGAATTTGCGAAAAGAAGCGATGCGATACCAAAAGCTAGATCAACCTGAGAGAAATTGCCCGCTGCAAAAGCTAGACGGAAGCAATTGCGCGTCGACAGGTAAAATTCACGAAAAAAACGTGAAACAGCAGAAGGAGTGCAATATCAGTCAGATTGTGGTTTAGAGTTTGACACAGACATCGCTTGTACAAATTACTCTGATCCGTCCGAAAACAAACTTCTAAAATTAATTCCCGACAACTACGAAGTAATATATTTTGACCTCGAAACTTCTGGATTGTCTCACTCTTCAGACATACTGCAAATTGCAGCTAAGTCTCAAAGTTTCAGATTTTGCTCATATGTAAATCCAACGCAAGTAGTAGACGCGAGAGCATCTGCAATTACTGGGTTGAACAATGTGGCAGGAGAACTGCATTTACATGGTCAAAGAGTTGATTCAATTCCCATTAAAGATGCGCTGGTTGCTTTTTATGAATTCTTAAAACTATTTAAAAAACCTTTTCTACTTGTTGCTCACAATGCCACATTTTATGCAACACGTTTAGTCCTTGCTGCCAACGGTCATTCGATGACTGAAGACTTCCAATTAGTTGTCGTTGGCTTTTCAGATACGTTGCCATTATTGAAAAAAATTTATCTCGAGCGAAAGGGACCAGGAATGTTCAAGCTAGAGAAATTAGCTGAAGATATTCTAAATTTAAAGACCAACACACGTTTTCACGATGCATTATATGACGTAGAAATACTGGAACAACTCAGCGTTGTTGCTATTGACATTGCCAGTTTCTTTACAACATGTGAACGATTTATTGAAAGATTGAATAATTGCATACATAACATAAGAGTTGCGATGGCATTGCCTTATTTGGAGCCGTTAAAAAATGTTATATCGGCAGGAATGCTCAAAAAAATGGCCAGCGCTGGCATTACGTACGACAGACTGAAAGAAGTTCAAAAAACTAGTGGAAAAAATGAAGTCGTTAATTCATTATCAGAACGAATAATCAATAAGAAGCCTCTAGTCACCGATAGTAAAAGAATATTACTGGCTCTTACTGATTTTCTTGCAAAGAACGTTAGTTAGCGTAAATTGATTTACGCGAACGAGTGATAAGCTGTAATATGCTTGTGATAGTTTGTTACATTTGTAAGACGAAAGATCTATGCCGTTATAAAGATTTTCTTCACTTTTGGATTTTGTTATTCACTGCATAATTTACTTTTCTACTCTACGTTGAATATGAATCTGTGTAACAAAACATGATGTCAAATAAAAATGACTGAGAATAAACGCATGTGATTAATTATTTCTCTCAGTGAAAAATTGTCCGTTTTTATGTATATTCTCACCGAATCTAATTAGTGAATATATATAGTAGGGTACATTTAAATACATTGGGGATAGCAGTGGGCAAAGTCTCAGAATAGATGTAGTAGTGTACATTAGGCTGATTCAAAAAAAACGGCTAATTTTTTTTTTCAAAATCCTCACATAAAAACTCCCGAAAAGGTGTGAAAAGACGCCTGTAAAAAGCAGAGCCCTTAATATTATTATTAAGAGGTCGCGCATCGGGAATTTCGATTTCCCGTTTAAATAACACAGGAATAAATTTTTTTAAATTTTTCAATCTCGTATTTGTGCAACGGCTCATTGGATTAGCGGACCAAAGCATATTTTTGTAGGAAATTTGACGCTCTACAAAAAAAGTTCTCACAAAGTTTTCGATAGTCACACTCCTTCAAAAGTTATTCGAGGTCAAAGTTGAACTTACAAAAAAATTCAATGTTTTTTTTTTTTCGATGATACTATGAATCTTTTCTCATCATTTTGTTATAAAGATATATTTAATAAATATATCTCACTCTGATTGGGCTTTTTCAATCATTAATTTTCCCATCGAGTCAATATAAAGTTACCTTACAAAAATGCGATGTTAAATAATAAACATGTTATCATGGAGAATCCATAACTGATGCACTTGACTATTTAAAAATGTAATTGTTCCGAAATCTAACTTCTTTATAACAAAATAATGAGAAAAGATTCATAGTATCATCGAAAAAAAAAAAATATTGAATTTTTTTGTAAGTTCAACTTTGACCTCGAATAACTTTTGAAGCAGTGTGACTATCGAAAACTTTGTAAGGACTTTTTTTGTAGAGCGTCAAATTTCCTACAAAAATGTTCTTTGGTCCGCTAATTCAATAAGCCGTTGCAAAAATACGAAATTGCAAAATTTAAAAAAAATTATTACTGTGTTATTTGAACGTGTTTAGAGAGATGGCAAAAAGATATGGATCATCGACGTGGGATCCGCGAATTAGTGACGAGAACGAGTGTGAATGAAACGAAAGTGATGTTGAGATGGAGAGAGGTGATGATTAATAGTAACCGAGAATTTTTATTGGTTTTGATGCGGCGATACAGACCGTATCGCAAGAGAACGTTACAGAGAGTGAAGATTTTACAGAGCAAGAGAACACATAGATTATACACATACATGATTTAGAGATAGTAGACAATACATGAGATACAGCTGATGGGTTTTGAGTCGCGACACGGGCAAGCGGCGAGATTTGACGCAGAGACGGCAAGTAAACATTGCACGCGAGTGTGCGTGCATGTGCGAGGACGATTTTGAGTGTCGCGAGACACACATTTAACTATTCGATACCTTGCCGAAACAAAACGGGAAATAGAAATTCCCGATGCGCGACCTCTTAATAATAATATTAAGGGCTCTGCTTTTTACAGGCGTCTTTTCACACCTTCTCGGAAGTTTTTATGTGAGGATTTTGAAAAAAAAAAATTAGCCGTTTTTTTTTAATCAGCCTAGTGTACATGTATACACACCGCGCGCAGTCGCAGAGTGAATACGAAAATGTACACGTATATACACCCGACACAGTCTCACTGCAACGTTGCCGCGACGCTCCCCTCTCGACCGTCGTGCCAGAAATTTCGTGATAAATGTTGAACTTTGTGTGCGTTTATCAAAAAGTCCTATGAGTGAAAAAGTGTGAATCCAAGACAAAAAAAATTCTAATTTTTTGCTCTGTCAAATGTTAGTTTTTCATCAGATTGGCGCGGCTCAGTTAGTTGTGACAAGAAAAAACGTGTGCGTTTTATTGGCCTCGAATGGGAAAGACGTGTTACCAGTACTGACTTTAACCGTGATTTCCTCGTTAATCTATGAGACAATCGTGTTGAAAATTTGTAGAGATATCAACCACTACTCGAATTAGGAGTAGAAGAAATTTTAGCTCGCGTACGCGGGATCAAGTTTACCGTAGTAATACCTCTAAGGAATGCTCTCTCTAATCATCGGAGACCCAAGACTTATAACTCTATACTCGACAGCTTTGAAGGAGCCTGTTTCCGTTGACGTTGGTTTATCCTGTCTCTAACGGGACTGACTTTGCTCGCTCGTCCCGCACCCCTTGGAGCGTCGAGCAGCAAGCGAGGTTTTTGCTGAATTTACAACTTTGAAACAAAGGCTTGCCTCGCGACGTTCATTCCTGAAGCGCGTGATCCCCCGCTCGCCTCATCCCGGTGTTGATTACCACGGGATCTGGCGGGTGCGGAGATGCTAACGTTGCTGACGGTAAATTACGCCATTGCGCTTTGGTCGTACCATGAAACGTTTTGTAGCATGAATATATTATATGAATTTAGAGCTACACTTCCTCGTCTCTTCTAAAAGCGGTATTAATCATTATTGACATTGGTATACACACGTGCGGCGTTCGTGATACAAATACCCTTGGAAAATCTCGTTCAACTGCGATCATCGCGGCTACTTTGTTTGGATCTTGCCCCCCTTTTCGCGATCTTCGGTTACGTGGTGAAACGTCAGCGGCCACATTTTCAAATCTGACATCCAGTTTCGGCCAATAATCGGCGGACCTTCGTTTCGCACGACATACAATATTTGATTCGATTTCACGCTCTTTCGCTCAATTGTTACATCGATATATCCAACCGCCGCAATCGGTTTTTTGTCATCTTCGCGAAGTCCTCCTTTGGCGGTGTTTAACCTAACGCTAGAAATTTTTTTTTTGTATTTTCCGACTGAGATCGCGAAGATCGGCGCACTCGAATCAACTTCCATTATCAACAATTCTTCATTTACTTCAATCGTTTCTATATGCTGTGCGGTCCTATTTTGTTCGTTGTTGCTTCCTCTTTCATCATATACATGTATATACCCATACCATCCTCGACCTCGGGACAATGATCGCTCGTGAAACGCTGTTCTTCGTTTGACGTTTCGTCCGCAGTTATCTGTTCGCTGTCTATAAAGTTTTGGTTTGCCGCAGGTGATCGATATCTGTTTCTCGCACACGTCTTGTAAATTTAACCTTGTTTACCACACTCGCTACAATATTTATTTCGTAGGCTACACTGGTAACTTCGGTGTCTCTTTCCCCCACGACAGTAACACTCTTCGCTTACTGGGTTCGACGCTGCTTGCGCGTTGCTGCTCGGTGCCCGCTGTTGGAGAATTCCTCTTCCTCTCGTCGTTCCTCGTCCTTGGCCGAAGCCGCTTGCTCCACGTCCACGATGCCACGGTGTGTTGTAGCCTCTCTGTTGTCGCCTCTTGTTGACATGCCATATAGCGTTCACACTTGGAGCCTCGGTCGCCTCTTGTTTTGAAGTTTGCGGTGGTAACAATGACTCCGCTTTCGCGTCGGCCAGTTTGACGGTTTTTGCTAACTGGACCGACTGTTCCCACTCCAAATCTGGGGATTGTAATAATTTATAACGCACGGTTCTCAACCTCATTCCAGATATCAGTTGATCTTTCAATTGATTCTTTAACTCTACCGCTGAGAAATTACATTTTTGTACTAACATTTGAAGTGCTTTTACAAATTCATCGATAGACTCATCCTCCTTCTGCCTTCTTTCGCGGAACGTCAACCTTGCGAGATGTATGTTTTCTTTGGGTGCGTACAACTCTTCCAATTTTGTCTTCAGGGTCTCGTAGGGCATCGTTAAAGGTTTCGCAGGGGTTACCGCTGCCTTGAGTTCTCCGTAGACCTCCGCAGTAAATCGTGTTATCAGCAATACTGACTTTTTCACTTCGGTAACATCGTTTAAGATGATAAAAGCCTCCAATTGGTCCTCGAATGTTTTCCATTTTGCCCTTTTTTTGAATGGTTCTATAATCTTGGCGTTGAATTGAGCCATCCTCGGTTCTTCTCGCACCGCCTCGTCCGTCCTCGTTTTACCGGTCCTCTCCTTCCGCGACTACGCATTGCTTCCACTAAGAGTTTCCGCACAGAGTCTAATTTCGCTCCCGTTGGCAACTCGACCTCGAATCGTGAAAAAATCACCAATAGTTCGTCTTTGGAGTACGTTTGAATCCAGGCGGCTTGCCCCGATTTGAATTTTTTTTCCTTTCCAATCTCTGCCCACTTCGCGAGCTCTTTATCAGCGTTTATATCGTCTCCGAATCTTCTCACTCCCTCCACCATTCCTTTAATTTATTTGAATGTGTAATTTGTTTGAATCTCATTCTCGTCGCCACTGCTGAGAGCCCATTAATTGAGGGAACTGGCGAGGTAGCACTGAATACACGGAACACTTTGGAGGAGCCCACTGTTTATTTTCGTGTCGGCGGTACGAGCTCACAAGCTGGACTCCTCACCTCGACACCCGAATAACTCGGGTACCCTGTACCTTGCAGTGGGGATACTTTCAAGAATTGTTTCAAAAATATTGTCGCAAGAATTATAGAGTGACTTTTTGAGATGTAGTTTACTCTGTTTGAAATATTTCAGAAATATTTTTATTGAATGTTTTATGAAACGTTTCAGATATATTTGAAAAAAAGATTGATGCAAGTTGAAAAGTCTACGTCAAGAACTTGCAAAAGATTTCTTGAAATGTTTTAAAAATATTCATAATTTTTCTTATAAAATTTGAAATGAAACATTCCAAAAAATGTTTTTAAAATAATGTAGCAAGGATTCTACACCAATGTTCAAAATCATGTGATCTTCCTGAAAATTTCCAGAAAGGTTTCTCAAAATTGAGTTTGTTAAAACTTTCGAAATGACTTGAAGAAGTTACAAAATAAGTAAATAATTCATACAAAAATGTATTATACCTTAATAAACGCTTTCATTACAACAATATTATATTTTCAAATTAACATTTCACATTCTTCTGATTTTCTTTTCAATTCACTTTCTAATCAATCTTGCACATAACTCGGGAACATTTGGTATTTATTACTAAAAATTTCCAAAATTTTTCGATCAGGTTCAAGTAATCCAATATTTGTACTTGTTAATTAAGTTATAGCATCATAAATAAACATTATTCTTTCGCATAACATTCGAAGAACTGTTAACTACGTTTTAAAAATAATCTACGAAGTAATAAAAGAAAAACATTTTTTGTCATTCTAACCTACAGACAGGTACGCGCTGAAAATCTCCAAGTGGTTATCACAAACATTTTTATTTACGTCTAATGATCAGGCTTGATTGTCACGTTCATTTTCAGAATTAGTTATGCTAGAATACCAAAATACCTAAGGACGATTTTTTCACATTTTTCTTATAATTTACCACAGCTAACATTCTATTAACAGTGTCCACTGGGTTATAAAAAAATGACAATAAAATAATTTACGATGAAATGTAAGAAATTATCAATGATCGGCTCAATGCGCCAGTAGTATATGGTCCAAAAAATTGTAATTTTGTAAAAAAAAAATGATCAAAATCAGCTCGAAAATTACGCCACATCACTAGAGAACATGCATAATTATAATAATCAATAATCTTTGCTCTCTTCTATTGAAACTAATTCTTACTTTAAATTCAAATTGAATTATCTGAATGTTGTACTATAATAATGGAACAAACCTATTCATTATTATAGTGTCATGATAAACTATGAAAAATATGTGAATTTATATTTTGATCAGTCACTTTGGGTTAAATGGACGGCAATCAGTATACCGGGACAATCTCTAGAAACTATACAGTCAAAGCGCATGCCACTCCGAGTTTCAACCGTCAAATTCCGTTTCTGGCGGCGACGTAGTTCATACAAATTTTTGAGGTTATAATCTCGATCAGTCGAGGTAGTGACTCGGAAAGTTTATTCTTCAAATAACGGTCGAAACTTGATGCTAATGCTCTTTGAAAATTGGTTTTATTCGACTGAAATGAGAAATCTGTTTAATTGTTGGGTGCTTAGAAGAAATGCAGTAGGTAGGTGGGAACACTTTATTTGATCGCTTTTATTATTTTTTACGTTAAAAATAAGAATGAAATTTTTTTCTCTCAACAGGTGATACGGCCAAAATAATTACATCTCCAATATTCACTGTTATCTGCCTATTCAATCTATCACACGTACAAAGATCATCGCCACTTTCAAGCAACTAAGCAACTTTCTCACTCTCTTTTTATTACAGGCGGTAATATTGAATTTTGTCATTTTCGAAAATGAGACATTAAACCGAGAGTTCAAGAAATTCAAATATCTTACTATCTGTAACAAAACTGTGAATCTTTTTTTCTCGAAAATAGTTCAACAACCTTTACAAATAGTCGATAGTCAATGTATTTTTTCCGATCAATAAATTATTGCTACTATTATTAAAAATTTTCCAATGATTATCAGAGCTCATTCCGCAAATTTTCAATGATGTTCGACTAAATGAATGAAGGGATGAATAAGAATTCTCGACCTCGTATGTAATCTATTATAGAATCTTGGTGATCGGTCAATTGAGTAAACGTATTTTTAGTTAACGTTTCGACCCGGATATGGGCCCTCCTCAGAACGATTTATTTTTTTAACTGTCAAGAACAACAAAAAGATTTTTTATAAAATAAATAATAGTACTAGAAGTAATCAGACTTAGATATTGTAGATGTAATACTCTTAGAGCTATTATATATTATTGATTAGTAAGAACCTTTTGATTAATTGAAATAAGAATGTCTTTAAGTGTTATTTACCTTTTTTTTGAATTAAGTAAGTGGACTAAGATGTAGTCGAATTCACAATTACAATTGGTGGAGACAGTGTCCTTTTGAGTGACGGTAGTCAATGTCAATCTTCAAGTTATTTTACATGTGGAAGTTAATAGTTGGAAGTCATTAATTAAGAAGATTAAAGAACTATGTTTCTTCACAGTCAGTATGTCATTGTGTTAAAAGGTTTTTAAAGAAGGTCTTTTTAGCAATAAAATTAATTCGCAAGTGTCAAAGAAGTAGAGGTAGGCTCTTTATAATTAAGTTCCACATGTCTAACGAAAAATTGTTGGTTGAACCGATTGAGTCAACAGGTGAATAACGACTGATGGAAGAAAACAAGTATAATCCACAGTGAAGGTGAACCTATTATAAACAATTATACAGAAAAACAATAAATATTTTGTGAGAAAAGTTATGTAGAAAGGACGGAGTAATGGGGACAAAAAAATTATTTTTGTATGTAGTTAAGGTTAAACAATATTTGTTGTGTGGGCGGAGATTAGAGGTTTGTAAATATTACTTAAATGTTCAACATCTTGTCTAAGAATAACAGAATTGGTGTGACCTACAATGTTGCACATTTCTAGTAACAGTCTTCTATAATAATTGTGTTCTTCACGAAGGATGTTTGTGTTGTCGTAATTAAAAGTGTGTTGTTTATCGATACTATGTTTCGTTAGTGCTGTGTGACGTTCTTCAATCTCATGTACATTGCGTTGGTGTTCCCTAATTCTGGTGTTGAGATGTCGACCAGTTTGACCTATGTAAAATTGATTGCAATCATTGCATGGTATTTTATACACAACATTAGATCGTTTGCCCATGGGGATCTTGTCTTTTCCTGTATCAAAAACTAGTTGTAAATCTTTTGAATTTTTCCCAACAAACTTGACATTATGTTTGACGAATAGGCGGTTAAGTGACTCAAAGAGACCAGATTAATATGGGATGGGGATATATGTAGTAGCAGGTCTATTGTTATCTTCAGCGGGAGCAGAGTCAATATTATTGTCAGGTGAGTTGTTGATGTAGGTGCGTCTCTTATTAATATGTTGGTGTAATAGGCCATGAGGGTAATCATTCCATCTTAGTATATTGTATATGAGCGACAGGTTTTTTTCCTGGAACTCTGTTCTAGCAAGTTTGATAGCTCGGTCAACTAGGTTAATGATGGTGCCTATTTTGTAGGACAAAGGATGGTGAGAATTAAAATTCAGGTATCTTTGTGACCAGGTTTTTTTGTGAAACCAATCTGTTTTGATATTATTATTGTTGTGTATCAACAATACATCTAAGAAACTGATGGCGTTATTTTCTTCTGTTTCGATAGTAAATTGTAATCTTGGATGGTATCGGTTAAAAGTATTAAGAGTGTGATCTATTTTTTCTTTTGGAACGGCAGTAAGAATATCATCCACGTATCGAAAGTAGAACGGTTAATCAAAACCAAGATTGTTAATGCAAGACGTTTCCAAGTCTTCCATGACCAGGTCTGACAGGATTGGGGAGAGAGGAGATCCCATGGGCAAACCAAATTGTTGTGCATAAGTATCGTTATTAAATTTGAATATTGCGGAGTCAAAACATATTTTTAAAGCTTTATCAAGTTCAATAAGGGAAATTGGGATCTTATTTTCAAGAGAAGCCCAACGGTTGTTTACTGCACGCAATGCGAGATCTGTAGGAACGTTGGTGAAGAGTGATATTACATCTAGCGATATTAACGTATAATTGTCCGGGATAATCAATGTTTTTATTGTATCAACTACGAAAAAGCTATCTTCAACTCTCGAGGTGGGAGGTGTGATATTGGTGGTGAGCCATGAATTAATTGTCTTGGCTAAGGTATAGGTCGGGCTATTGACAAATGATACGATGATTCTTAATGGGACATCCTCTTTGGGAATTTTAGGTAGCCCAACGTTAACTAAAAATACGTTTACTTAATTGACCGATCACCAAGATTCTATAATAGATGAATAAAGGGAACCTAATACTCAAATTGAAAATTCATGTAATATTATATTTATTAAAATGATTTCTGTATTTCATGTCAGTGCGGTTCGAAACGTAGAAAATCTAATCCGGAGCGTAGATATCAGGAACGTAGATCATATCTTGTGACACAAGTTGAAAATCAACTTTCTCAAAATGCGCCTTAACGTCACAAATAGCTTCAAGGACAATCATGTTTTACAGTAATGTCAGTACATTATTACGAGGATATTGACTTATCAGATTCAAGATTGTATCCCTTGTTCCATCAAAATAAATGAATATCTGATTTTCAACGAAGTTGTTTAGAGAGATGGCAAGAAGATATGGATCATTGACGTAGGATCTGCGAACTAGTGATTGAGGACGAGTGTAAATGAAACGAAATGATTTTGAGATGGAGAGGGATACTGATTAACAATAACCGAGGTTTTTATTGATCTTGATGCGGCGATACAGACCGTATCGCACGAGAACGTTACACAGAGTAATGGTTTACAGAGCGAGAGAACACATAGATTACACACGTACATGATTTTGAGACAGTAGACCATACATGAGATACAGCTGATAGGTTTTGAGTCGCGACACGGGCAAGCGGCGAGGTTTGACGCAGATACAGCAAGTAAATATTGCACGCGAGTGTGCGTCCATGCGTGAGGAGGATTTTGAGTGTCGCGAGACACACATTTAACTAATTCGATACCTTGCCGAAACAGAAGTTCATGAAGATCGTTTTCCAAATAATATAATCCGATACAAAATCTAGTTCATAGTCCTCCGAACATCACCTTGTAACAAGGATATTTGGAAAGAGTCCCTGTGTTGCAGAAACCATTATAAAATTCTTGGTTTTCAATTCGTGCCACTGAATGACTTTTGCGTTTCAGGTTCCATTTCCGATCTCAGGATGAGGTTTTTTTTTTTGTTCCAGACAATGCTAACATGAAGTAGAGACATAATTGCGATGAATGGAGATTCACAAGCTTTCAGTCTTAGCATAGGACCCCGTAAAGAGTGTAAAATTGGATTTGATTTCAAGCTATCGATAAATTGCATTGTAATAAAAAAGTGAGCGAGTAAGTGAATCCAATAGCGGACCAAGTGATTATTTGCAAAGCAACGTGCACTAGTAAGTGAATACATACTTTACACTTTACTCGGGTTCCACGAGACCGAAGCACGGGTGATAACTGCAACTAGCTAGCCAGATGACACCGTCAACTGAGATTAAGTTTAAATACATTTTTAATTGAAGTTATTTAACATTTCTAGATTTGGATTGGTTCAGTTTGCTTCACAAAATTTAACCCTAAAATCTAATGGAGGACTTGGAGAACTATTTATCTGAATTTATTGCCAAAGAGAGTGAAAGTAAGCGTCAAAGTAAGATACCAAATTGAATGGTATAAAGTTCAAAAAACAATTCTGGTCAATAATAATGCTTGAATTACAATGTTGCACAGAGTGATTCCTCGGTAGAATGAATTGGCAGCAACGGTTAAGTAACAAACTTATCGCTATTGGCTCGATCAAAGCAAAATGATGAGATATTCAGCCAGTATGATCTGTAGTGTATCCCGTTCTTTAATTTTGCCTCAACTGATGTTAAGAAGGTGGCGATGACCTCATGAAATTCACTCTGACACCTGATGTCTGACGGAACAACCAGGTTTGATTGTTGTAATGATTGCACCGCTTCAGAAACCAGGATCCTTGCCACCGAAACGTTTTGACCATCAGGTAAGCCATATTTTTCCTCGTGTTAATCAAAGTTCAAACTTTGAGCCTGCTGAAAAAAAAAAAAATAATTTTATCATTAAATCCATGTTAACATATTATAATAGTCAAAGATCACGGAATTAGAAATTTACTTACATGCTTCCATGTCTGACAACTTTAATTCCGCTAGACGATGAATTATTTCGTACCTGAAAATATTGGAAGCTATTATTATCAGATAGGAGCTTTCGATAGTTTTGGATATTACCTTCTAATAAAATGCACGAACCAAATCGTGAATGAAACGCATTTTTAATCTGATGTAAATGAAGAATCTGTTCACAATAAACGTTGTTTTCACTTGCCTACCTCTGTTTGTCCAGATTCCCACTTGGTAATGACATTTCACATTGAATTTCAGATTTTTATTTCGATAAATAACACCCAATTTCTGTATCATTTGATACATGCTTTTTCGTTGAATTCTTTATTGCGTCAGTTGAATATTTTCCGATATCGACCACGGTATTGCTGAACGATACTATTCTTCTTAGAGAACTCACGCTACGTAAGAATAAACAACAATGAAACCTCAATCCGCGGTTTTATGCGCGAGAGATTTACAGCTCCTGAGTATTATTTGATTTTGTGTACGTTGGCCCCCTGAAATCATTTTTCATTAAATGATTACTCAAAATTCAGAAAAAAGTTAGCTTATCGCCTAATTACCTTTGCTTTCTTTTCTATCGTGTGACAGCTGAGTCAACCCATGATGAAACACTTTCATGATCGCTTCATCTACATTATTATATTTTCGCTTTACAGCCTCTGAAACGATAAAATTTACTCAATTATTTACTACACATTCTTATCGTCATATCGATACGATCAACTTTGCACTATTGATTTTAATTAATTATGATTTACCATAAATGCACTTGCATAACATTATATATTTGAAGCTTTTATTTTTCTCCGTTGTGATTTTATTTTTTTCTTGTCCTTTGTAGAAATATTTAACTAGAACCTCGTCAATAACCAGTCTAAGTAATATTGTGATTATCCCGTCACGGGAATTTTCACCTTTTATTTTTTTGATGTATGTAATCTGTAAAAATGTTATACATAGCAGTATTTTTTTTATTTGTTGATAAATATTACAAAAACATGAGTTGTGCAGTTTATACGTGCTTAAAGGTATATAAGGCTCGAATCGAAGTACGTTAGCGTACGATAATCGAGCGTTTTACACACGGAGTGTTATGACATTATTTTCTCGCATTAGTATCGAAATGTACTATACTTATAATTAATATACAGTTTAGCAAATAATTGTGAATAAAATTGCACGTCGTCTGGGAGGTAATATTACTGTAATAGAATTATAAGAATCACCGGAGCTGTCACATTTTTCTTTCTCGTCAATGCTGTTCCAACAGCTTCCATAGTTTCACTTTTATCATCCACCGGAAACAACTTTTCAATCAATATTCTTTCTGATGCTGATAGTTTTGTACATCCTTCACTCTCATTCGTTCTTCCAGTCTTAATATTTTTCAATTTGTTTTCAAGCTCAGTTTGGTTAACGTTAATTTTATTTAACAGTTGTATCAGGACTTCTTGTCCTTCTATAAATAAGTTAGATTTATTTACAAACTGTACATTATTTACGATTATAAGATTCAGAGTATCACGATATTTAATTATAACAACGTTTAAAGAAAGTGTCAAAGAGTATAAATTATTATGATTTTGTACTCACAAAGCAGTTGATCTAATTTACTGTTAATATCATTAGACTTGTTATCAATTGACTGTACATTTAGATTATCCGATGAATTTTCCTTGCTAGCTAAAGCGTCTTTGTTTTTACGACTGTCAGATTCTAATTATTTAGAAATACTAGAGGCTTCGCCCCTGCCTCACTATTTCCTTATACAGTGTCTGTTAGACAGGTGAATTTATTTATGCTGATTTGATGACAGGTCTGCAACTGTTGAATCTTGCTGTAGTTATTATTTTCCCCATAGTAGAAGAAATTCATAGCTTTGCTATAAGTAGAATTTCTATGGCTTCAGACAAATTAAAAACTCGTTATGATATTCGAGCCAGGGATATAAAATTAATCCCGGAGATTCTGTCTGGCACTTTCAACCTCGAAGACAGAAAGGACGATGTCCGAAACTACAAAGAAACTGGAAAGGCTTTACTTGGTGGTTAACCGGATCAAGGATTTACAGGATCCGAAAAAACCTATTTCTTCTCTGATATAACTCTCCTCGAGTTCTGTTTCATTACTTCTGCTGACATGTTTGCCAGTATGATATATTTGAAACGATACTCAGTCTCACCTCTGCGTGTCGATCTTGAGTGCCGTATACACAATACGCCAGCGGGCGAAAAAGACAATTCCCGTCGGGAATCATCTTGATAATTTTCGTTTGCATGTTTATTTTTTGCGTGTCAGAAACAGATACCCATAAAGATATTTGTCAAAGATTGTCATAAACAGCCGATGACAGCTGTCAAAGGAAGTTTTGTTTGCTAGATGCTTTTTGTTTTGTTTTCGGCCTCTCACTCCACCGCCAACTTCATGCGTATACTATTGTTATTACAATCTTTTTGATACTATTGTTATTATAATCTTCTTCGCCTGTTGTTACTTCTTTTTCATTTGTTCAGAACTTTTTTATTAAATAGAGAGATGCCAAGAGATTATCTTGAAAGTTAACACTCGGTCACCGCCGACTCGGCACCACTCACGTTCTTCGTCTGTTTTTCGCAGGCTGGCCATCCGATATTTAATTTCAAACTGCGAAAGGTCGAAAATCGAAAAAAGTCCTTAAAGCTCATCACATTAGGTGTGATCACCCATAAAAATTCAAATTATTATTCACGGACGATTTGACAGGAAATGCCCCATACATTAAATGAAAACATAATCGTCGTCGTCGTCGATGCAATCACTTTTCGGCCTTTCGCAGTTCAGAATTAAATATGGGATGGCCAGCCGGCGAAAAACAGACGAAGAACGTGAGTGGTGCCGAGTCGGCGGTGACCGGGTGTTAACTTTCAAGATATTCTCTTGGTATGTAATATTAACATGTATTACATTTACATCATTTTAGGAATTATTATATAGTATATATGTAGGGAGATCTCGATTCAGAGACTTGCAGGAGATGAATTGTGGGAGTGTGGGTTTAAGATAACAACACGTGTTGTTGCAGTAATCAACTGTTATTAACAATAATACAATAATAAGTTACAGACGAATATCCAGTACAAGTATTCGTTCTCACATACCTGAATCAACACAATTTGTCGGTATAGCAAAGGTAGTCGTGAGTGCGTGCCTGTGTCGTAGCACAGCTTGTCAACGACTGCCCGGTGCCGTCAGTAGCGAGTGTCTCGGTCGCCTGCCCGCTAGTCACATGATCAGCGGACCAGGCGGCTAGGTTTGAGCAAGGCGTCAAACTTACATATATTCCATGAAAAAGGCTTGGCGCGACTGGCGACTGTTTTCAGGTAAAACGCGCTCTTGATCTCGTTGTCATTAAAACAATTTTTCTCAAGAATCAAGTGGAATTAATAGATGTTTAGCCACTATTTTGATAGTTTTATTTGACTTTTTTAACTCCAATTTTACTTGCGGATTGTTTTCGTAAACAATGTAACCAAACATGAGGTTGTCTTGATTTATCGAAAAGCACGATATACAAATTTTCACAAATATCATAACCAACGATTACTGCATTTGTTGAAGGTATAGTACACATTAATTTTCATGATAAAGAAATTAATAGCTATTATCTGATATATATTTCACACTATTAATTATATTCGATATTTCAAGCGCTCATCGAACAAGTTCAACTATTAGTGAACATACTGAACATACTGGTGTGCCTGCGCTCTCTCTTTCTCCCCTCATCATAGCGAAGACCATGTAGAGTGCGACGGTATGGTGAGAGAGGAAACGTGCAAATGCAGTATCTCAATTTTATTTATTTATACCCTACAAACTATTAACGTTTCCATTATGAAAATGTAAAAATTCATTCAATTTAATATTACCTTTATTTGCAAACGAAATTGTTTTAACGAAGGTAAGTTGAAGAAAGAGCGTCTTTATTCGAAAATAAGAACGTAATTATACTAATGAAGCCAACAAGTGCCTTTTTCATGGACTAAGTTAATAAATACTTGTTCATATTGGAATATTAAGAACCAATTCTCAATACCTTGGTTGCGATTTAGATTTTGCATATTGCAAGCTAAACCATCTTCATCTGGATTTTCCTCGTGTAAACATTCGTGATGTTCATTAATTTCCTCATGTAAACGCTTGCCATCTGGATTTTCCTCACGCGAAAGTTCGCTAAGTATATCATCTTCATTTGAATCATCGCCATCTGAACGATTGCTATGTTCATTATCCTCCCGTGAATCATCGCCATTTAAATTATCTTTATTAACCAATTTGACATCCTTTGATTTTTGCGTTTTTTTAATTTTCTTGGACCTAACAAATTTACCGACGACTAGTGACGGCGGTTTATCGTTCTTTAATTGTGGAATGCGTGGCTTCTTTGCAGACGGTGCAACACAGTCTTGCATAACCCGTTTTATACTACGAAATGTTCTAGACTGCTTTAATTTCTCTTCGTCACTGGGTTCAGTAACATCTTCGACGCTATTGTTGGCAACACTGCTAGTAAGAGCAGACAAGAGGTATGGAGGTTGGCACGAGAGTAGTCGAGTAGGGAGAGTCGAGAAGAACGGACAAGTATTGTCGGCCGGTGGTTTGCCACGAGAGATCGAGATATAATAAACGAGAATAAACCTAGAACTAGTTATCCAGTCAGTATTGTTAAGTTTTGTGTCGGTAATAATAAATAACATAATATTTATCGTCATCGAGCTGCAACAGAGTGATCATTAATAACCAACCCGATCCAATCCCTAGCCAGCCGCTAACACTATTTACTTTAGATTCACGTATCGCATCATTATAATTATCTGAAAACATGTTGTTGACGAATATTAAATAGTATATCCACGCATGGGCTGTTCTTTACAGATTAACTAAATTAACTCCTTCACTTTTGCATAAATAAATTTTTTACTTTTTCAAGTATTCGCATTATTTTATTCATTTATTTATCTTTTCTACTTATTGTACGAAAAAACGTTGATTCAAACTACGTACTTTATAAAGAACAGATCATTCATTATCAGTTTACAAGTACTCTTGTAATACATATTTTGTTAAGCGTACCATTATACATATTTAACGATTCTTGTAAATGAGCATTCAATCCAGTTATCTTGTGGATAGTCTAATTCTCTGACACATTTGTTCAAGTCAACGTCATTCGGTGGCATTGAGATAGTCATTTCTCTTTTGTTCATCCATTTGCTGGGATAAACTTTTTTTCTTGTTATCACGATCTGCTATTATTACAAATTTTTTCGCCATGTTTTTGATGCTTAATACCCCTAAAGTACGTGTAAAGAAAATCGCGACTCTCGTCTACTCGTATCGCCGCTTCTCTTACGGTCGCGATCTATGTTACCGACGTTAGGAGGAAAGAGACAAAAGGTAAACAGAACTACATACAGAATTACATTGATTGGAATAACAGCTTCGAATGTTGTTTCTTTCGATTCTACAGGAAAGATTTAAGGAAATGAACCATATTGTACGTAGTGTGAATAAAAAAAATCTTTTGATTCTACAGAGAAACGCAATTCAACCTTCATTCTAACCTCAAAACGGGATAAAAATAACCCATAGCACATGTATAAATATTTGTTTTTAATTATGAACTTCCAAATAAATACTATGTAATATGTGCAGATAATATTATAATTTGAGAAAAAATATTATTTTCAACAATTTACATTAATCCCCTGTGTAAGCGTTGCACCCATAACTTCTCCATTTCGGATAAGGAAGTGTCGTGACTATTATTATTATTACTATTACTTAGAGTGTTGAAGATCAAGAACGCCCAAGAACTTTAAAACGTTATTTTAATAGTTGTAAGACAAGCCAAATTTATAGTCATTTTAAAACCGATTTAATTATCAATTTATAATATTATCGGTACATACTTTAGGAGTTCGGTATTACATTGCCATCGAAATTTATTATTAATATCGTATAATATTCAAAGAAGTACTTATTCTACTGGCTTGGATAAGCGAGTTTTATCCCAGTATCTACGATACACATAGCTTCGGTATATTAACCTACAGAATACTGTAGCAATAATGTACAATTTCAACATAAATTATTTTTAATTACTTCCTGGGATGTAAAACTTATCATCAAAAGTTCTATATAATTCTAGACAAAGCAGACAAAAACACGATTTTCCATGAGTGAATGTGTCAAGTTTGAAAAAATCAAAATATCTATTGAATTATTTTTTACGATCTTTAGGTTCGATATTTGGAAGATTTTATTTTAAGACCAATACTTATTATCAGCTGAAAGTTGAGAAAAAATGTATGCTAAAATTTTTGCAGATTTTTTTACGTATACTTTTGTGTGAAATTTTGATTTATTCAGAAAATTACGAAGATCATCTGAGGCATATTGAATTGGTTTTGAAAATGTTATTCAATAATGGTTCCAAGTTAAATTTACCCAAATGTTTGTTCGCATAAGATATAATTATATATTTGGAACACGAAATAGGGTTTAATTGTATAAAGCCCCCGAACAATAACGTGATCGCGATCAAAAACTTTCCTACACCTGAGAAAAAAAAAACATCAGACAATTTTTGGGGAAAGTAAACTTTTATTTACAATATATCCCTAAAGCTTCAATAGTACTAGAACCATTCCATAATCTACTGAGAAAAAACGTGGAATTTAAATGGTCAGAAACTTGCCAGGAAAATTTTGAAAAAGTAAAAAACTGGTTGTGCTCGGAACCGATTTTAGCTATATTTCATCCGGATAGTCAGATTTATATTTACCTTGATGCTAGCTTACAAGGTGTAGGTGCAATTTTGAAACAACCGCAAGCAGACAAAACATTAAAACCTGTTTTGTCGGAAATTGACCACCAGGATTAATTCCCGTACTTCCCTTTCATTTTAAAATTAATACTTATAACAATTATTGATATGGGCAAGGTTAGGTATTTTAAATAAATCCACTCGGTTTGGGGGTCAATCAAAGATGGTTTATTGCCCCAGAGGAGGAAAAGCTCAGCAGGAACTGAGTAAAAACCTCCTCAAAATCTTGTGCAATGTATGTGAATGAATGTTAGATTTATGAGTGGATGTGTGCACTGGATGTATCTAGAGAGAGAATTGTGACGCTTCGAGTGAAGACACAATAGGGGTGAGCTCAACCGCCTTACAAGATGCTAGCGTGGAAGCTAGTTACACGATAATTATCAAGGCGATAATCAATTCCCCAGTGGGAATACAAGAGAGAGATGGAACGGCCGAGAGGCGCTATTCGAATGGCCGAGAGGCGCTATGTCATGGAGTGACGACGAGTGTCGACCCTCTTATGCCGCAGTGGCGTTGTATCAACACAACCATCGTCACAAATACTACTTAGCGTCAGTTCAAATCAGAGATTCGAATTATAGGCTCACCAAGTTGAAGAGGAGCCAGAGTGCTGTCTGGCTCACGCGTATCAAGCAACTACTTGTGCCAGCACGTGTTGACCCGGCGTTTCTCCGACTTACCGTACTGCGCATGTCAGGTAGCCATTGTTTTCGAGTTCTGCACAGATTTGAAGGTGTGTGTCACACGTAATCACATGAGTGTATCCCAATACAAGTAACTCTGCCGTGTAGGTACGATACACACTCCCCCCGTTGCGAATGAGTGAGCAATGTAATGTGTGATCATGGTATTGTTCGATTTAATATGTGATACATTTTATCAAATTCACAGATATTTGTCAAGAATTAATTGGTAAACAGGCCACAAACTTACACATATATATAAATATACACATCGATTGTTTATGCATAAATCAATAAATACTAAAAATATTAGAAAATAAACCTTCATTTTTCCTGTATTATGTCATCCCTAACTTTTCTCCTTTTGTTTTACTAGGCCACAAGAAATAGCAGAAGATATTTATCCGCATCACATGAGTTTAATTTCGGCTGGAAAGAACATCGACGAAAATAACAACGAAAATTCCAAATTAGACTCAGCTGTCGGAGAAGTTGTCAATATTATTGTGTCCTACGACATGGGATGAAGTAAGCGAGGGAATGAAAGAAGTTACGACAGTCTGAACGGTTATGGCACTATTATTGGGGTTTTGAGTGGAAAAATTTTGGATTACGCTGATCGGATTCAAAAATGTAAATACTCTGATCAAGATAAAAGCAAGGATGACCACAACTGTGGAAAAAATTTTGAGGGCAGTGCTAAAGCGATGCAGGCAGATGCTGGAGCAGCATTAATAAATGACGATAAGATTCTTAAAGAATATAATCTTGCTGCTCGAGTATTAATTGGCGATGAGGACAGTTCGACGATTGCGGCGGTACGTCGAGGAAATCCAGAAAATGTTAACAAGCTTTGTGATAAAAAATCATTTCAAAAAAAATTTCGGCAAGGATTTATACAAACTAGCTAATTACAAAGAAATAAAAAAAAGGTACCATTGAACACATTAAAAAATGCTTTGGATATGCTATTGCTCAAAATTCCGGCAACAGTAAGAATTTAGTAAATACGTTACGTAGTATTCCAGATCATTTATTTAATTGCCACGAAAATTGTGGCGTTGGTGTAGCCGGAAAAATGGTTCTACTTGACAAAAAATCACCCTTTCAGATACTTTACTATATAATGAATTATCTGCTTCATTTACAAAGTACGCCGCCAATGCTCAGAAATTCTTGATTGCTGCATCTAGTCAAGCGAATGAGTCGTTTAAAAATATCATGGCTCACAAATCACCCAAGAATATTTGTTAAAGCCGAAGTGAATCGTCGAGTTTTCGTCTTGCTAGCTCAGTGTGTGTGAAAAATGATGGTGAATCATACCTCATGAAGGTTCGCAAAACTTTGGGGCTGCCATCAGGGCAGTACACAGCTTTCTATGCTAAACAATCTGATCTCAAGCGGGAAAAACGATCTAAAACTGCTAAATTACCGGATGCTAAAAAACAAAGGATTTCTGTAGCCGAAGAACGCGAGAAGTTGAAGAAAAAAAATGAGAGCACAGAAAGTATACAATATCAGCCAATTTTCGGTTTTTCCGAGTCATGTGAGGCTTCCATAAACTTTGGTAACTCACAATTGGAAAGCAGTGAGATTAAAATAACACCTAAAACCTGTAATCTAGTATATTTTGATTTGGAAACGTCTGGTTTCAGCAAATCGGACGAAATTTTACAAATTGCGCCATCGTGTGAAGGTCGAGCGTTTAGTGTTTACATAAATCCAACAGAGCACATTGATGAAAAGTCTTCTGTCCATACTGGACTAAAGAATATAAAAGGTGATTTATACCTAAGGGGAACCAAAGTTTTGTCTGTTCCGCTGAAGGATGCGCTTCGAGGCTTTCGACAATTTTTAAGCCTATCATGTAAACCATGTTTACTTGTTGCGCATAACGTGAGTTTGACTCATTGCCTTTGTTTAGAAAACATTTGGGCACTAAAAAAATTCCAGGTGATTTTCAACTTTCAACACCAGCTGGTGAACATTTGAATGTCAAGTTAGATGATCAATTTCATGAAGCAATGTATGATGTAAATATCTTAGAGCGGTTAGTCGCATTAACTGATGAAAATAATTTATTTTCAAATTCTAAATCTTACAGAACATATTCAAATAATGTTACTGCATTAAAAACTACTGCCACTGCAATGATAGATTTGTCTCCTTTAGAAGGCATAGTGTCAGATCATATTTAAAAAAAAAAAATGGCTACTGAAGGTATAAAATATAATGATTTAGTAACAAAATATCAAAGTGAGGGAACTGAAAAGTTTATGTAATACTTAAGAAGTCCTGGTTGTGATAAAAAGGCAAGAGTTTCCAAAGACAAACGAGTACTTGATAAGTTAGTCAAGTTTTTCGAAAAAAAATAATGCTATTTGTATCAAATGATCTATTTTTTTAATATATTGCTCAAAAATATTTATTATGAATGAATATTTTAATAGACAAATATTATTTATCACTGAAGTCTTGTTGCATACTTCGCTATAGATATTTCGTTTAACATATTCTATATTTGATATGATTGTCATAAATAAATTAATAAAACGTTATAAAAAATGTTTGTTTTTATATAATTATTATTCCTACTAATTATTAGTATCCAATGAAAAATTATTATTACTTTATTGTGTCTTTAGCCGTTTCGTATTTTCTCGCTCATTTTTATGCTCCGCCATTTCACCCGTTCCAACGTTGCCGCTTCGTTTACTCGTGACTGTTTCTCATATCCCGTCCACTAAAAGTAATCCTTTAAATATGTAATTCGTTTTGATTTATTATGTAAACGACGAGGTAAATAATTTTCATCTTTTTTTCAATTGCTCAAAATATATTTTTCTTCATTGTATTAATTTTTTGTGAGAACGGTGAAATTCCTTCAAGGAAAAAAAATAAACACTTGCCATTTTCCCACGCTTTCCCCATGGTACATATCATTTGCTACACAAACAACATCATTTTTAATTGCAAATATCTCCTGTTAGACGAGGTAAATCGCCTCCTAATTTTAACAGCGTATGTGTTAAGCATTCAACTACTTATATTCCAAGTTTGAAAGATTTCTTGAAATTTAGCTTGCGCGACCGTACTACCTTAATGGCATTGAATTTCCAACTTCGAATAGTATGTGATTCGTTTACGATTTGTATACCGAAACTATTACTGCTAAAGCTTCCCAGCTTGTACAGCTCTTTCATAAATTTATACTTGTTTCCTGTAACGTATATCGATTTTCCACTTTGACAAATATTTGAAATGTTAACAATATAACCATCGATAAGTGAAACACAGTTGATCCTACCATCATCTCTTTGCAATTTGCAACAGTGCGTGATTAAAACTTTATATTGAGAATCATTAGTCTCATCAGGAGAAAGGGTCCTATTGTAATGTACTATTTTTAATGTGACATTGGCATTGATTTCACGATTTTTGAGATTCGGAGAGTCGCCTTTCAATATGCTGCAACGGCTTATCCCCTTTTCTTATAAATTTTTTTATTGCAAAGATATAACTTTCGAATGGAAAAGCGCTATATTTGTCAATTGCACCATATTTTTCTACATTTATATATACATGCATTAAATTGTGTACATTGAATGTCATATTTGATTTGCCATGTATTTTTTGAAACCCAGCAATATATTGAAGTAACACAGATTTAGCGTAGTCAATCATTTCTTGAGATTTTACCAACTCATGGTTTGAGAGTATGATTATTGCTGTATGGAGTTGGTTAAAATTTTCATACACATCTCATCTCAAAACATCTTTTAAGATGAAAATACCGAAATATGTCAAAAAATGCCAAAATTCAGTCGCCTTCCACGGTTTATAATAAACTAATGATCTTGAACGTCTGTTAAATTCAAAAGGTAAAATGTGTTTCAAACTTTCTAATCTACTTGAAATAAGTGTGACTTGTTCTTATATACTTTTTTTCAACATTTTGACTTTCGGTCCAAGTTTTATTAGATGTTTCATGATTTCCAAATATAATGAGTGCATGCAGTCCAATGGTACACAAGAGATTAATCCTGTTGCAGGCAGATTATTTAATACTGATTCGATCCTTTGATAAGTGCCTAAATACTTCAAGTTTTTGAATTCATCATCGCCTCTTAATTTTATATCACCGTACCCTAAGATAGTTCCAATATTTTTCAGTGGAAAACAAACACATGAAATATGTTTCCCCTTCATTACCTTGATTAGACACTTACTACAACTGTGGAATCCACTGTGATACTCAGTGCACAAAATAAAGGATTTTGCAGGACCATCGCACACTAATCCATAGAGTAAAAATTGATATGATTCTTTATCGTAACTATATCCATTTTTTATGAGATCAGTACACTCTGATACAAATTCTTTTAAAAATTTATTTACATCTTCAGGCTTTTTTGTGCCATAATAAATTCCTATAACGTAAACATTGCCTAGATCGATATCTTTGGCCAATATTAACCATAATCCTTTTTCAGACAGTTAACCAGTTATCGGAGCACCGTTAATATTGACTAAAAGTCTAAATTGTTTAAAATTGTGTTTGCGGAAACGTTGAGCGTTGATGATCCTTTCTGCACAATTTTCAACTCCTATATGTAAATATTTTCCAGTACCCATGTCACGGACATTTGTTGATACAGGAGTCTTCGATAAGTGTTTAGAGAGATGGCAAAAAGATATGGATCATTGACATAGGATCCGCGAACTAGTGATTGAGGACGAGTGTAAATGAAACGAAATGATGTGGAGAGGGAGAGGGATAATGATTAACAATTTTTATTGATCTTGATGTGGCGATACAAACCGTATCGCAAAAGAACGTTACACAGACTGACTGTTTACAGAGCGAGAGAACACATAGATTACACACATACATGATTTTGAGACAGCAGACAATACATGACATACAGCTGACAGGTTTTGAGTCGCGACACGGGCAAGCAGCGAGATTTGACGCAGAGACGGCAAGTAAACACTGCACGCGAGTGTGCGTCCATGCGTGAGGACGATTTTGAGTGCCGCGAGACACACATTTAACTAATTCGATACTTTGCCGAAACAATAAGGTACGCGAAGTTTGGGGAAATTTTTCTGTAGTTTACTTATTTAATATTTTCAATAATGCGTCAAGAGCACTTTGATAAATTTCACAGTTGATTGCCGATTCTGTTATTTTTTGATTAAATTCCTTATTTTTAGTAACTGCAGGATCTTTGAAAATGGCCATTACATCAGGATCACTGTCGCTGTGTTGATCATCTGACGAGTCGTTAACTTCAGACTCAATTTCATTATTATGTTCTTCATCAGGTTCATCATTAGAACTTACGCTAGATACATCATCTGAATCATCGGGAAATGAAATACAATCGATACTATCTACATTTCTATCGATAGAAGCACTTACAGAATCATATTCTACATTACTTGGATTTATATCGATGTCACTAGCATTGTTACGATAATGAATAGCATCAAAATTAACTTAACGCAAACCGTGTCTATCTGTGAAAACTTAATTTTTTTATGCGTATTCAAATTTTGTAACTGTAGTTCGTCTTCAGATGATGTACATTCTGTCGTTTTACGCGTGCTTGAACATTGTGACTCACAAATATTTATTGGTAAAGAAGATGAAGTTTGTGAACTTGCAGCAATGTCACGTATATCATTTTCAGCTTTTTCTTTTGCTAATCGACGAAGGTGTAGAGAACTTACAACTTTATCATCACCTTTGCGTCTTTTCATTGTCAATCCTGTTGAGAATGTTTCATTGACAGTTTTGTATAGGAGGTGTTACACGCCAATTCTCTCAAGGCAGCGCACAGTGTTAAATCACGTTATCTGTAACGTGTAAGATGCCTGCGCTACTTGAATGTTCATAACAAAAATATTTTATCCTCAACTTTCTAATGGTTTCCGCAGTTTGACCGAAATTTTTCATTTTCATCTTAGATCGCACGCGCCCTTCGATAAGCGTGGAATCACATTTAAAATTTATTTAATTCAGTGGTTCTGAAAAAACGTGCACACTTGCCGGAAATTGTAGGATTGAGCAGGTTTCAGAAACGAAAAACCACTCGCCGGATGAGTACAGCTTTATCGAAGGTTTATTGAAAAAGCGCGAACGTGGATCACACAGAGTGCGAAAGGAAATGACCCCGCACGTTTTGATAGGAAAATTTCAGTCAATTGTTCTGAAATTTTGGGAAAATGCTGTCCTGGGTCCCCTGATCAAAAGTCTCCATGGCCACAAATCTGTACGAATCCAATTTTTTGAGCTGCAAGCAATAGAACATAAAATATGTGATATTTCACGACATATATCCTGACTAAACAAACGAGCGAGATTCATTGTTGTTTGATTATTGTTTACATCGTTAGTGAGGGCTCTTACGCATAAGGTTTTATTCTCGATATCGGAATGCAACACGTCATCAGTTATGGATCGCTTTTATAGGAACGGATGAGATGGACAATATTGAAAACGACGAAAAACTGATTCAAGGTTACTATTGTACATTAGACTGGGCCAAAAAAATTGACTATTTTTTTTTTTTTTAAATATATTGAGAATATCATTCAGTATGGCAAAAAAAAAATTTCATGAAATTTTAAGCCCTTAATATTAACTTTAAGAGGTCTATCATCGCTATGTTTGATTTTTAGTAATAATTTGATGTTTTACGTCAGAACTGTCGAAATATTGAAGTGAAAAAATTTATGTTCACTTATCCCTTTATAAAATTAAATTCCCTACAAAAAAGGTCTGATTATAGATTTTTGTCAGACAAGCCGTTTCCGAGTAATTAAGCTTAATAAATTGATATAATTTCTCGATTTGACTTTTTTAATTTGGAATTTCGTGACTAACGAATCAATGAATGTATAAAAAAGATCATGACAGATTCTTAAAGGAAATTTAATGTTCTACAAAAAAGATCTTTTAATATTTTTGCCTCAATTTAATTTTTCAAAAGTTATTCTCAATTAAAATTGAAGAAAAACTTGAAATTTCAATTGATCAATTTGATTTTTCAAAAGTTATTCTCAATTAAAATTGGAGAAAAACTTGAAATTTCAATTGAGAATAACTTTTGAAAAATTAAATTGAGGCAAAAATATTAAGAGATCTTTTTTGTAGAACATTAAATTTCCTTTAAGAATCTGTCATGATCTTTTTTATACATTCATTGATTCGTTAGTCACAAAATTCCAACTTAAAAAAGTCAAATCGAGAAATTATATCAATTTATTAAGCTTAATTACTCGGAAACGGCTTGTCTGACAAAAATCTATAATCAGACCTTTTTTGTAGGGAATTTAATTTTATAAAGGGATAAGTGAACATAAATTTTTTCACTTCAATATTTCGACAGTTCTGACGTAAAACATCAAATTATTACTAAAAATCAAAAACAGCGATGATAGACCTCTTAAAGTTGTAACGGTCTTTTCGTGTTCGCGGTTTGTTGAGACTAGGATTCACTCCAATTGCGGAGCCCCTCGCAATTAACGAAAATATGCCGTTATCAATTTACTTTTATTGTTTTTTATTGTTTTTATTTAACACGAAATTCCGGACGTTTGGTATGACCCAATGACATGTATCAATAAATTAGAACCGAATAAAAGAAGCGTATAAATATCAACGAAAATAATAAATAAATGTACAAATAAAATGGGGACGGCGGACATCTAGGACGACAACAATTCCATAAAAGGCATAATCATAAAATTACAAATAAAATAGGACAGGTCAGAATATATATGAAAACTTATCATAAGCGTCATAGAGGATATTCTTCAGATCCCTTTTTCCATTTCTTCGGTTGCGCTCGCTAATTCCGTGCCCGGCCAATTCGAATTCCCTCGTCCGTCATATATTGGTGGGTTTTCCTTGATCGGGAATCCGTATGCGTTTACTTCATTTCGTTGGTTGTCTTTCTCCGTTCGTTATGATTCTTCTTTAGAGCGCACTCTCATGACGATCAACCTCATCCGTCGTCTCCCGCTTATTCTTCTCGATCGATTCTAACCCGTCGTCTCTCTTACACTTCTCGATCGATTCTCTCGTCGTATCACCGCTTAGGTGAAAGCCCCCCTCCCTACGGACCTACCTATCACTGGGTCCCGTAGTCGCTGCTTTGGCGGCTAAATTCAACTGTTACAAAGTTAATATTAAGGGGTTAAAATTTCACGAAATTTTTTTTTTTGCCATACTGAATGATATTCCCAATATATTTTTCAAAAAAAAAAAATAGTCAATTTTTTTGGCCCAGTCTATTGTACATGTCAATCTGGGGCAAGAACACTAGGTACTTGTGTCCATGTGGCTTCGGTGATTTGGTTCTTGAGCTATGCCCGATTTCAGGATATGCATTATCCATCCACAAGATTATTGAATGCAGTCATGAATACACAGGAAGCTGTCGAAATAGGAGATATTCAAATATGCTGGAATATACCTACTCGTTAGTTTATATAAAAAGACGAAATAAAATTTATTTTGCAAAATGTCACATATTTTATGTTCTATTGCCTGTACCTCGAAAAATTGGATTCGGGCAGACTTGTGGCCATGGAGACTTTTGATCAGGGAACCCAGAGCAGCATTTTCCTGAAATTTCAGAGCAATTGACTAAAAGCCATTTTCCTATCAAAACGTGCGGGGTCCTTTGCTAATTATGGTTGCTAAAGCTATACGACTGATCGACAGTCTAGAGAGCTCCTTCTCGTACCTACTTCGCTGAGAAGACTGACTATTGTCAACGCTAACGATGAGAATTTTGAAATTTCGGGGATAGAGGAAAGTGAGCGGGGAAAACACATACAGACGCGACTTACTCTATTATACAAAAGCCACAGACACAACACGCCGCGCTTGTTCTTTACCCTTGGTTAACATGACCAATTTCGTGAAATAAGAACGCTAAAAATTCAGCACTGCGTACAAATATTACGCGTAATGAATAATAAAATTGTAGTTTTAGTCTTAAAATCTGAAAGATCTTCAAAAACCGCAGTTTTTAGAAAACATGATTTGTCATCAATGATATTAGGTAATTAGAGTTTATAAAGGGGCACATATTTTTGAAGTCTCAGAGTAAAATTTCTAATATTTTAAAGATATTCAGTTAAAACCAGTAAAATTCTCTACAAATATTTTATAAAAATTTCATGAATCTTTTTGATGACGAATTTGTGATATTTTATTAACTGTATTTCAAGAAGAAAAACCCGAATGAATGATTTTATGGATGATGAAAATATGCTTTCACTTTTGTATTGAATAGAACGCATCCGTGTATCTTTGCTATTAAAAAGGCATGCATTTCAAAATATGTGTAATACTTTTTTACCTTTGTTGTGTATCACGACAACTCAAACAACTTTGTATCATGAACAACAAAACAACAAAGTGACTAATGTATAAACTGTAGATAAAATTATTTATTTATTGATTATATATATATATATATATATATATATATATATATATATATATATATATATATATACCGTGACAATCTCTTGAAACTATGCATACCATGCGCATGCGCCAAATAATTCAATTTCATTGGTCGCTGAAATCGCCCCGCGGCGATGTTTCCGTCTGCTGAGCATGGCACCAACGTAAACGAAATGAAACAAAAGCTGTAAATCTCTCGCGCGTAAAGCCGTGGATTGAGGTTATGTTGCTGTTTACTTTTACGTAGCGTGAATTGTCACAGAAATATAGTATCTTACAGCAATACCGTGGTCGATATCGGAAAATATTCAACCTATGCAATAAATAATTCAACGGAAGAGCAAATATCAAATGATACAGAAATTGGATGTTATTTATTGGAAGAAAAAATCTGAAATTCAATGCGAAATGTCATTAACAAGTGGAAGTCTGGACAATCAGAGGTAGGTAAGTAAAAACAACGTTTATTGTGAACAGATTCTTTATTTACATCAAATTAAAAATACGTCTCATTAACGATTTAGGTATTGTGCATTTTATTGGAAACTAGTTGTATCCAAAAATACCAAAAGATCCTGTTTGATAATAATTGTCAAAGCGGGAATGAATTTGTAAGGCATAGAAGCATGTAGGTAAATTTCTAATTACGTGATCGTTGACTATTACAATATTTTAACATGGATTCAATGATGAAATCCGTTTTTTTTTCCAGCAGGCTCGAAGTTTAAACTTTGATTACCACGAGGAAAATGATGCCTTACCTGATGGTCAAAACGTTCAGGTGGCAAGGATCCTGGTTTCTCGAGCGGTGCAATCATTATAACCATCGAACCTGATTGTTCCGTCAGACATCAGGTTCCAGAGTAAATTTCATCAGGCCATCGCCACCTTCTTAACATCAGTTGAGGCAAAATTGAAGAGCGGGATATACTACAGATCATAATGGCTGAATATCCCATCATTTCACATTGATCGAGCCAATAGCGATAAGTTTGTTAGTCAACCGTTGCTGCCAATTCATTCTACCAAGAAATCATTCTGTGCACCATTGTAATTCAAGCATTATTATTGACCAGCATTGTTTTTCAAACTTTATGCCATTTAATTTGGTATCTTATTTTGACGCTTACTTTCACTCTCTCTGGCATTAAATTCAGATAAACAGTTTTTCAAGTCCTCAATTAGATTGTAGGGTTGAATTTTGTGAGGCAAACTGAATCAATCTAAATCTAGAATTGTGAAATAACTTCAGTTAAAAATATCTTTAAATTTAATCTCAGTTGACGGTGTCATCAGGCTAGCTAGTTGCACGATAACTTGTAACCAAATTCAATTCCACACTCTTTATAGGGTCCTACGCTAAGACTGAAAGCTTGTTAATCTCTATTCACCGTAATTATTTCTGCGTTTAATGTTAGCATTGTCTGGAGCAAAAAAAATCTCATTTTGAGATTGGAAATGGAATCTGAAACACAGAAGTTATTCAGTAGCACGAATTGAAAACCAAGAATTTTTTCATGGTTCCTGTTACAAAGGGACTCTTTCCACATATCCTTGTTACAAGGTGATGTTCGGAGGACTATGCACAAGATATTGTATCAGATAACATTATTTGGAAAAAAATCTTCATGAACTTCGTTAAAAATCAGATATTCATTTATTTTGATGGAACAAGGGATACAATCTTGAATCTGATAAGTCAATATCCTCGTAATAATGTTCTGACATTACTATAAAACATGATTGTCCTTGAAGCTAATTGTGACGTTGGGGCGCGTTTTGAGAAAGTCGATTTTCAACTTGTGTCACAGGACGTGATCTACGTTCCTGAGTTCTGCGCTTCAGATAAGATTTTCTTTGTTTCGAACCGCACTAACGTGAAATACAAAATCATTTTAATAAATATAATATTACTTGAATTTTTTATTTGAGTATTAGGTTCCCTTCATTTATTTAATCGAACATCATTGAAAATTTGCGAAACGAACTCTGATAATCATTGGAAAATTTTTAACAGTAGTAGCAATAATTCATTGACCGGAAAAAATACATTGACTACCGACTATTTGTAAATTTTGTTGAACTATTTTCGAGAAAAAACAGATTCACAGTTCTATTACAGATAGTGAGATATTCAAATTTCTTGAACGCTCGGCTTAATGTCTTATTTTCAGAAGTGATAAAATTCAATATTACCACCTGAAATCACAAGAGAGTGAGAAAGTTTCTCAGTTGCTTGGAAGTGGCGATGATCTTTGTACGTGTGATGAATTGAATAGGCAGATAACTGTAAACATTAGAGATGTAATTATTTTGGCCGTATCACCTGTTGAAAGAAAAAAATTCCATTGTTATTTCTAATGTAAGAAATAATCAAAGTGATCAAATAAAGTGTTCCCACCTACCTGCTGCGTTTCTAATTTCTTCCAAGCACCCAACATTCAAACAGATTTCTCATTTCAGTCGAATGAAGCCAATTTTCAAAGAGCATTAGCATCAACCTTCCGAGTCACTACCTCGACTGTTCGAGATTATAACCTCAGAAATTTGTATGAACTACGTCGCCGCCAGAAACAGAGTTTGACAGCAGTGGCGTAGCTATGATAGGGCAAAGTGGTGCACTGCACCAGGGCCCCAAAGCTCAGGTGGTCCCTGAGCTGGGGGGGGGAGCGAGCTTCCGAAACTGGGAAACTCTGACCCTGCTCCCAAGCATTTTTCTAAGTGAATATTCCTTATGCGACAACGGCACGTTCCTTGGTAACGCTGAAAAGTGTCCGTAACCCAAGTATCCGTAAACCGGACAAGAAAACGGAGGAATAGAAGAAGAGAGAGAGAGAGTTATGTGTGAGCGAGAGAGAGAGAGAGAGTGATAGGCTATCCATAGCCTGCGTGTACGTGTTTTACATGTATCAGGACAGCAGCGCGCATGTGCGTCCTTCTATCCGTTGTGTGTGAGTCCACATGTATGTGTGAGTTCATACCGTCTTCGCTTCGTGCCGAGATCAAGCTTCTATTTTGTGTTATGTTTGTATATATGTCAGATATACAGAGTAAAATAAAGAGTACAACGCAATTTATTTAATTGTAAACCGCAGAGGCACGGAACAACACAACTTTATTCAAATCGTTTGAAAATTATTCTTAAAGAAGTAACCAAGTTAAACAAGAACAAAACAAATTCAACCAAAACAAGTTCCATCAACGTCACACAACCGGTGATCAAAATATAACAAAGACACAATATCGTGATGCGACACGGCCATTCTGACTAGCACGCGTCTCGAGTGCCAGTTTTTCATTCTTCTAATTTATTTCTGAAACAAAAAAAACATCGAAGAAACCTTCATTAAATCTCGTTCGGCTTTCCTGATCATACAAGCCTGGCATCCTTGCTCAGTCAAATCCCTTGTTATCTCTACATCATGTGTGCAACCATGTGCTTTGCTTTATTTGTTTCATGACTTCTCTCAAATTCCTTATCCAAGGCACCAATAGCTCTGCAGGCATGCCTTATGCATCCGTACACGTTCTTACTATTGCCTTCATCCACAATAGCTCTGCAGGCATGCGTCACGCATCCGTACATGTTCTAACTATTGTCTTCATCCACAATAGCTCTGCAGGCATGCCTTACGCATCCGTACATGTTCTAACTATTGTCTTCATCCACAATAGCTCTGCAGGCATGCCTTACGCATCCGTAGATGTTCTAACTATTGTTTTCATTCACAATAGCTCTGCAGGCATGCCTTACGCATCCGTACATGTTCTAACTATTGTGACTTGCCGAATCATTCTCAAGTTACATCAAGGCTTTGGGTTCAAGGATTCTGGGTGATCAAGTCCAGCGAGCCTTGAAAGCCAAAGTCGCACTCTCGAAATGAAACAGCGATAGCCAACAGAGTCTCATGCTCTCTTCGGATTTCTTCAAGTAAATCCGGCTAAACCAATTAACAGAGTCCCCTGCTCTCTTCGGATTTCTACTTCCAAATCCGGCTCAACCAGAATCATGTTTCTGCAAATTATCGCTACATTTGTTTTCAACAACCGATTGTATTAACCCACAAGGGTTCATGGTTCATCTCAGCAAAACATGTTTGCACTCATGACTTTGTGCACTACAACATTTTTTTTTTTCACTTTAAAACAAACAAGTCACTTCGGAACTTTGTTCTTACCTTCTTCACTTTCTGCGACACAGCTGTCCTGACTCGCGCCATATCCAGGAGCTGCGATCAGTTTATCGTGAGACACCTTAACGCTATTACGACCTCTAAATCCAGAAGAGCCTATTTTTTTAACTAAATACCTATCATTCGGAAGCTCCATGACAACTTCCAAAGGACCGCGATATTTTGCATCTAACTTTGTCTTAATTCTATCGTTGTTTCTAACCATAACAAAATCCCCAATTTTAAATGGTTTAACTGGTTTATTCTTTTTATCAAACCGTTCTTTGTCTTTTATGGCTTTTGCTGTAATGCTACTTGTAGCCTCTGACCTGAGCTGTGTTAAATTTACATTGTCAGTCTTTACACACCTATGCTTCACACGTCCTATATCTATTGAATTTATTTTTGTGCCAAACAAAATTTCAGCGGGACTTTTTCCTAACGTTTTCTGAACAGTTGAATTTATTGCAAGCTGTACTTTACCTAACTCGGACTGCCATTGTTTCCCCTGAGCTTTGCATACTGATAACATATTCCTGATGGTTGACATAACTCTTTCAACTTGACCATTAGCTCTAGGCGTTCCTGAAGCTATGAAGTGAACCACAATATTTTTTTCATCGCAGTATTTCTTAAACCGTGCATTTGTAAATCCTGAACCTTGGTCACAAATGATTCGTCTCGGAGCTCCAAAAATAAACGAATGTTTTTCCAACTGATTGATTGCTGTTTCTGTATCCAAACAACTTATCAAATTTAGCGTAACAAATTTCGTAAATCCATCTATAATTACAAAAACATACTCTTTCTTGTCAGAAGGACCTGATAATTTTCCGGATATATCTATGTGGATCGTATACCACGGAATATCTTGTTTTTCTATAGGATGCAGCTGAGCTTGTGTCGGTCTTGACACTGATTTACAAGTTTGGCACAGAATACAGTTTTCAACGAATCTCTTAACACGCTTTGACATTTGAGGAAACCAATACAGCTCGTACAACTTATCTAAAGTTTTTTCCCAGCCCAAATGGCAGATATTCTCATGTACGTGATGTATCAGTGACCACACCATCAGTCTCGGCACTACAGGTAACGTTATCTGTTTCGATTTTCTGTTTATCGTCCGCATCAAAATTTTGTCTCTAATTGAATATGTTTTTGCTCTCTCTGATCCTTCTATTACCTCACGGTACAAAGTTTTTATTTCGTCATCTTTCTGCTGAGCTACCATCAACCAGTCATCAGCTAATTCAATTATTTTATTCAAATCTTTCTTAACTATTTTGAGTACACTTTTTTTTGTAACTGGATTTCTTGACAAAAAGTCCGCATGCTTCATTCGTTCACCCGCGCGATATTCTATTTCGAATTCAAATGACTGCAAATATGCCCACCAGCGATAAACTCGTGGAGTAAGATCTTTTTTAAGGCTTGCGGCTTTAAGCGAATTACAGTCAGTCACAACTAAAAATTTACGTCCTACTAAATATTGTCTAAAATGTTTTATTGCGTTAACAACTGCAAGAGTCTCAAGTTCGTAAGAATGGTAACGAGTTTCAGCGTCTATGGTACGTTTGCTATAATAAGCGACGGGATGTTTTTCTTTTTCAACACATTGTAACAATACGGCACCATACCCGAGAGCACTAGCATCGGTATGTAGTTCGATTGGAAGATTAGGGTCGAAAATTCTCAGTAACGGTTCTGATGTTAAATAACTGACAAGCTTGGCCCTGGCGTCAGTGTGTTCGTCTGTCCATGTAATCGTTTTGGAACTACCTGCTGTAAGTTTGTATAAAGGAGCAGCCACTTGTGAAAATCTCGGTATAAATCTACGAAAATAGGATGCTAACCCTAACAATTGCCTTACCTGGGTCCGTGTCTCAGGAATAGGTGATTGCACCAGGGCTTCGATTTTTCGAAGGTTGGGCCTCAACTCTCCATGTGACACAGTGTACCCCAGATAATCAATTTTTGTTTTCAAAAATTTACATTTTTTTAAATTAAATGAAAATCCTTTCTCCGCAAGTTTTGCCATCACGACTGCCAACCTATCCAAAGCTTCCTGTGCAGTTCTACCGGGTATAAGAACATCATCCAAATAAACAATCGCAAAAGAATATCTCAATTCACCCAAAGCGTTATTGATTGCTCTCTGATATACGGCAGGTGCATTCATTAGCCCGAATGGCATTGTTAAATATTCAAACTGTCCGTCCGGTGTAATAAAAGCAAGCTTTTCTATTGAATTTTCTTTTACAGGTATCTGATGAAAGCCTGCCGTCATATCTAATGACGAGAAATAGTACGCACCGCACAGTCGATCTAATTGATCTTGAATCAACGGTAGCGGATAACGATCTGCTACTGTATTGGCGTTTAACTCCCGAAAATCCACACACAATCTATCTGATCCATCCTTTTTCTTAACTAAGATAATTGGACTAGAAAACGGACTCCTGCTTTCTCGAACGATTCCTGCCTCAAGCATTTTATTTACCATATGTCTAACACTCTCACGCTCTAAAATTCCTAGCTTATAAGGTCTTCGCTGTACAATTTTATTTTCATCTTTCAGTCTAATCTCAAAGCTGCCAGATGTTACACGAATCCTAGGAGTATCAACACTCATATGTTCCGCGTGCAGTCTTAACAATTTCAAAAGTGATTCTCTCATCTCTTCCACATCGCAATCTACAGTATCAAAATTAGTAGTTGCAACACACGCACCAACAAACTTGTGTAATTTTGCAAATTTAACTATGTTTCCATCTAATGTGACTGAGATACCATTTGCTAACAATTCTTTACCCAGAATTATTTTTGTGGACAAACTTTCGTCCGGTACTACATATAAATCAATTTCAACATTGATGCTATTCAACTCTGCACACACTGAGATCATCTCACGGCAATCCACATACCCATTTCCTAAGCCCCTCAAACGCATACAAACGACTTGTCTTTTACCAGGCAACCTCTCCGCCAAACTCTCTGTTACAAGAGAACAGTCCGAACCAGAGTCAAAGATGAACGTCAACACCTTACCGTCAGCAAGCTTCAGAGTATTCTCAGTGGAGGTAGAATGACAAAGCCTCACTACCTTCTCGTTCTTCTTAGGGCAACTCGGGGCAATGTGTCCCTCTTCCTTACAGTTGTAGCAGGTTATCGGCTTCTTTGACCCCAAACCTCTACCGTCCAGTTCCTTGATGACCCGTGAGTAACTGCCACGCTGTGTCTGCAGAGCTGATCGACATTCGGCCTTCCGATGTCCTTTTCTTCCACAATTGTAGCACTCGATGTCAAAACGGTGCGACTTACCATCTCGCGGCGCCAAAGTCTTAGTATGTGGACCAGGGGCTCTGGAGGATGCACGCGGTTGATGGAAGTCGGTCGTTCGTCCATCAAGGTACGCCATCGCTTCTTGTAGGCTTTTAGGAGATTCTCGCACGAAGATGTTGCGAACAAATCTATTTTGCGCCGAATAGG
>NW_027184486.1:0-10000 GCF_021155775.2 Neodiprion pinetum
ACCAGCTTCCAAGTGTTGTTTTCCAGTAATGCCACGAATTCATCAACTATGGCATTTCTCCACTCGTGTGCCTCATTACTAGCTAAAGCGTCTTTGATAGATACTTCGGCCAGGCTTGCTTGTGGGTCGTCTGCTTGATCCTTTTCGGTTTGTGTCTGCGTCGGAATCATGTTATATATCTTCTTTCTTCTTCCCCTAGAGCCAGTGCTCACTAGTTTTGGCCTACCAGGTCCTCTTCTAAGTTCTTCCGGCTGTGGTTCCTCGAAAAATCGGTCCTCTCTTGTCAAGTTGTCTTGTAGGTTGGACTGGTCTCCCAGTGCGTCGATACTTTCTTCGAATACACTGTCTCCAGATGAACTATTATTTTCTGAAGAGTCAGTACTGTCATCGACAATTGCTTCAGCTTCCTCATAATCACTTTTCTCCGATGTTGGTCGGTTTTCAGTTGAAGTTGTGCTTGCAGGTGTCAGTTCAAACTTTATAACCCCTCTTTCATATGTACCTCCTTCTGAGGGCCTACTTGTATCTTGTTCTAGAGGTATTTTTCGTGCAGCAGCTTTCATGTTTTTCATTGACAAACTGGACGATTCCAGAAATTTCACGTCTCGAGTTGATATAATCTTCCTTTCATTCAACATCCAAACTCTGTAAGCCTTACATTCTTTCGAATATCCTATGAAGATACATTCCTTTCCACGAGGGTCAAACTTACCCTTGCCAGGAGTTTTATCAAGCATAAAGGCTCTGCATCCAAACGTCTTCAGATACGAGAGGTTTGGCTTTCTCCCAGTCCATTTTTCAAAAGGCGTTGCACCTTTCAGTATACTCGAGGGACATCTATTGCGAAGGTAGTTCGCGGTGGCTACTGCTTCCGCCCAGAAAGATCCAGTCAGCTGAGACTCGATGAGCATGCAGCGTGCCATATCGTTGAGTGTACGATTTTTCCGTTCCGCCACCCCATTCTGCTCAGGTGTGTAGGGCACAGTGAGCCTCCTTTCAATCCCGTTTTTCTGTAAATATTCGCCAAAGTCAGTATTACAGTATTCCCTTCCATTGTCTGACTGTAAGCATTTTATCATTCTGCCCGACTGTTTTTCAACTGTGGCTTTATAATTTTTAAAAACTTCGAAAACATCGCTCTTCTTTTTCAAAAAATATACTTCGCACCACCTGGTGCTGTCCTCAATGAACGTTACATAGTACCATGCGCCTCCATGTGATTGTTTACGCATCGGTCGACTTACATCAGAATGCACCAATTCGAGCAATTCTGTTTCTCTTGAGGATTTTTTCGGAAAAGGAGCACGAGTAAATTTACCCTGCATGCAGATTTTGCAAGGAGGTAGCTTCTCATCCTTCCTCATTTCTATTCCCAGGATGTTTCCTTTACTGACCGCCTCGACCAGGTCCTTCTCGTTCAAATGTCCTAGTCTTGTATGCCACTTTTCCAGCATCGACTTTTCCTCACAATCAGTACCATCGGCGCTCCATGCGTTCTGGCACTCTTCTCGCAGATAGTACAGGCCATTCACTCGTTCTGCGATCATCGTAATATTTCCATCCTGATCTCGCACTAGGGCGTCGTGTTTCCTGAAAGTGACTTCGTGATGTTTGTTAGTGATTTTCCCAACAGAGATCAAATTTGTCCTCAGATCAGGGACATATAGGGTCGTTTCCAAGTTGAGCACAGTCTTATTAATTCCATTATCAGCTACAACTTTTACAGTTCCCTCCCCCTTGATTTCTGTACATGAGTTACTTGCAAGATTCAGTGATTTGTGTTCAGACTTACTCATATCGATGAATTTGTCGACATCCCCACACAAGTGTGAGGTGCACCCACTGTCGAGGCACCAAGTACCCTGTGGTTTAATTGGGTCAACCTTCAGTGCGGCTTCCTGCGTTGGAATTGCAATGTAGCTCATTTCAGCGTTGGCGCTCATGGGCTGCGTGTCCTTCCTCCTTCCGCAATCTGCTGCTTTATGTCCAACTTTTCCGCATCTATGACATCTAAATTTAAACGACGACGTACCTTCGGATGTGTCCTCCTTCCCCTTGTTCGCATGTGGTTTCCCTTGCCATTTTTTCTTAAAACGACCGCTTTTGTTCGCCAACATGGCGTTTGGTACAGCTTCCGGCGTTCTTCCCTTTCTCGCGTCGCATTCTTCTAGAATCTTCACCTTCAATATTTCTGGTTCGGGCAAAACGTCTCTCGTTTCGATCGCACAGCGAAAATTCTCAAAAGCTTCCGGTAAACTATACAGTAACATAATCGTCAGTTGATCTTTATTGATTACTACATCCATTTCCTGCAATTTACCTACAATGTCGAAAAATTTTCGCACATGATCACGTACATCGTCACTTTCGGCCATTTTGTGTAAGGTCAGCTGCTTAAGCAGCGCTGCCTTTTTGGCAGGCCCGCTTGACTGGTACACTGATTCTAATTTTGTCCAAACTTCACGTGACGTTTTGCAACCTTTTATTTGTTGTAATTCTGTGGGGCTAATCGCGAGTATGATGTCCGAACGCGCTTTTCTGTCCATATCGTCCCACTCTGCCGCAGCTGTACTCGCTGATACATCTCCCGGTTTCACATCGGGTCGGGCCTTTTCACCGCTCACATATTTCCACGTTTCATTTTTAATTAGGATAGCTTCTGCCTGAATTCTCCACGTATCATAATTATCTCTATGCAGTGGTTCGATACGCACTATATTACCGGCACTCATGGCTGTTTTTCGCGAAATTTCCGATTTCTTCGAAACGCGCTTAGCGGATCGAACACGTGATCGCACAGTCACGATCGCAGATTGTTCTCCTTTTATTTTTACACTGAGCTAAACCCTTTTTCACTTATGTTTTATTTTATAAACAATACTGGGCCCATAACCTGTTGGTTTCCGGGTTATGCGTAAGTGAAAAGCACAAAAAGAAAAAACAATCGGAATAGTTTAATTTATAGGTAATTGAAGTGTGAAACAGTACAAGGTATATATGTTATGTGTTGACGCGTCAGCGGTCACGACAAGTGTAAAGAGATATTCAAAAATACAAAGGTATCTAGCACGTGAGGCGTTCAATGTATATAGGTTTCAATAGATGTCAGCACGTCATCGATTTGGCTGGAAGATAGAGTGTCGTTCTATTCTCAACAAATTTATATATACATATATATATGTATATATGTATATATATATATACATTATGTATATACATATATATATATATTTATATATATATATATACGAATGTATATTATAATTTCCAATTTGATTTTAAAAAATTGGATATTGGAAAAAAAAATTTTTCTTACATTATTTCAATTTTTTGAAATTATGTATGATTATTAGAGAAATCCTGAATATTTTTAATAAATCGCTTATTTTTCATTTTATTTCATTTATTTATCATTCTTCCATTCACAATCATTTTTTATTTCATCACATTATTTACCTCAATTACCCTCATTTATATTTTATGATATTATTGTATAATATGAATATATATACATATATACATATATAAATATATATATATATATATATATATATATATATATATATATATATATATATATATAGATATATATATATATATATATATATATATATATATATATATAGATATATATATATATGTAGGTATATATATATATACAGAATGGATATATGTATATTATGATTTTCAATTTACTTTCAAGAAAAGGGAAATTGAAAATGAAAAATTTCTTCCACAATATTTCAATTTTTTGAAATTATGTATAATCATCGGAAAAATTCCGAATATTTTTAAATATTGACTTATTTTTTATTTTATTTCATTTTTTTATAATTTTTTCCATTCACAATCATTTTTTATTTCATTACATTATTAACCTCAATTACCTTCATTTACATTCTATCACATTCATGTATAATATGAATATATATGAATAAAAATATACATATGTATGTACATATATATATATATATGTATATATGTATATATATATATACACATATATATGTATATATATATATATATACATATGTATATTATAATTTTCAATTCACTTTTGAAAAATGGGAAATTAAAAAAAAAAATTTTTTTCACATTAGTTCAATTTTTTAAAATTATGTATAATTAGTAAAAAAATCCTTAGTATTTTTAATTACTTGCTTATTTTTCATTTTATTTTATTTTCTTATAATTTTTTCCATTCACTATCATTTTTTATTTCATTACATTATTTACCTCAATGACCTTCATTTATATTTTATTATATTAATGTATAACATAAATATATATAAATAAAAATATACATATATATGTATATATATATATATATATGTATATAAATATATATATATACACATATATATGTATATATATATATATATACATATGTATATTATAATTTTCAATTCACTTTTGAAAATTGGGAAATTGGAAAAAAAAAATTTTTTTCCACATTTGTTCAATTTTTTAAAATTATGTATAATTAATGAAAAAATCCTTAATATTTTTAATTACTCGCTTATTTTTCATTTTATTTTATTTTCTTATAATTTTTTCCATTCACTATCATTTTTTATTTCATTACATTATTTACCTCAATGACCTTCATTTATATTTTATGATATTAATGTATAACATAAATATATATAAATAAAAATATACATATATATGTATATATATATATATATACATATGTATATTATAATTTTCAATTCACTTTTGCAAATTGGAAAATTGAAAAAAAAAATTTTTCTCACATTAGTTTAATTTTTCAAAATTATGTATAATTATTAAAAAAATCCTTAATATTTTTAATTACTCGCTAATTTTTTCATTTTATTTTATTTTGTTATAATTTTTTCCATTCACTATCATGTTTTATTTCAATACATTATTTACCTCAATGACCTTCATTTATATTTTATTATATTTATGTATAATATAAATATATATAAATATAGATATACATATGTATATACATATATATACATATATATATACATATATATATACATGTATATATATATATATATATATATATATATATATATATGTATATATATACACATATATGTATGAATATATATATGTATATTATAATTTTCAGTTTACTTTTAAAAGGGGGGAAATCAAAAAAAAAAATTTTTTCCGCAATATTTCAATTTTCTAAAATTATGTATGATTATCAGAAAAATCCTAAATAGTTGTAATTATTTGCTTATTTTTGATTTCACTTAATTTTTTTATGAATTTTTCAATTCACAATTATTTTTCATTTTATAGCATTATTTACCTTAATCAACTTCATTTATATTCCATTATATTAAGGTATATTATAAATATATATAAATATATATATACGTATATATATAAAATGTATATATATGTATATATATTTTTATATATATATATATATATACATATGTATATCATAATTTTCAATTTAATTGTAAAAAATAAGAGATTAAAAAAAAAAACTTTTTCTTACATTATTTCAATTTTTCAAATTATGCATAATTTTCAGAAAAATCCTAGATATTTTTGATTTTTCGCTCATTTTTTATGTTATTTCATATTTTTATAATTTTTTACATTCACAATCATTTTTTATTTCATTACATTATTTACCTCAATCAACTTCATTTATATTCTATTATATTGAGGTATAATATAAATATATATAAATACATATATACATATATATATGTATATATGTATATATATATATACATTATGTATATACATATATATATATATTTATATATATATATATATGAATGTATATTATAATTTCCAATTTGATTTTAAAAAATTGGATGTTAAAAAAAAAAATTTTTCTTACATTATTTCATTTTTTTGAAATTATGTATGATTATTGGAGAAATCCTGAATATTTTCAATAAATCGCTTATTTTTCATTTTATTTCATTTTTTTATTATTCTTCCATTCACAATCATTTTCTATTTCATCACATTATTTACCTCAACTACCTTCATTTATATTTTATGATATTAATGTATAATATAAATATATATACATATATACATATATGAATATATATATATATATATATATATATATATATAAAGATATATATATATGTAGGTATATATATATATACAGAATAGATATATGTATATTATGATTTTCAATTTACTTTCAAAAAAAGGGAAATTGAAAATGAAAAATTTTTTCCACAATATTTCAATTTTTTGAAATTATGTATAATCATCGGAAAAATTTCGAATATTTTTAATTATTCGCTTATTTTTTATTTTATTTCATTTTTTCATAATTTTTTCCATTCACAATCATTTTTTATTTATTTACATTATGTACCTCAATTACCTCCATTTATATTCTATTACATTCATGTATAATATGAATATATATAAATAAAAATATACATATATATGTATATATAAATATATATATGTATATATGTATATATACATATACACATATATATGTATATATATATATATATATATATACATATGTATATTATAATTTTCAATTCACTTTCGAAAAATGGAAATTTGAAGAAAAATTTTTTTCACATTTATTCAATTTTTTAAAATTATGTATAATTATTAAAAAAATCCATTATATTTTTAATTACTTGCTTATTTTCTTATTTTATTTCATTTTCTTATAATTTTTTCCATTCACTATCATTCTTTATTTCATTACATTATTTACCTCAATGACCTTTATTTATATTTTATTATATTAATGTATAATATAAATATATATAAAGATATATATATACATATATATATATGCATATATATATAGATATATGTATATATATATATATATATATATTTATGTATATATATATATATAAATTTATGTATGTATATGTATATATATATATGTATATATATGTATATATATATATGTATATATACACATATAAGTATGAATATATATATGTATATTATAATTTTCAGTTTACTTTCAAAAGGGGGGAAATTGAGAAAAAAAATTTTTTCCGCAATATTTCAATTTTCTAAAATTATGTATAATTATCAGAAAAATCCTAAATATTTTTAATTATTCACTTATTTCTGATTTCACTTCATCTTTTTATAAATTTTTCAATTCACAATTATTTTTTATTCTATTACATTATTTACCTCAATCAACTTCATTTATATTCTATTATATTGAGGTATAATATGAATATATATAAATATATATATACGTATATATATAAAATGTATATATATGTATATATATTTTTATGTATATATATATATACATATGTATATTATAATTTTCAATTTAATTTTAAAAAATGGGAGATGAAAAAAAAAAACTTTTTCTCACATTATTTAAATTTTTCAAAATCATGTTTAATTATTAGGAAAATCCTGAATATTTTCAATTAGTCGCTGATTTTTTATTTAATTTCATTTTTTCATAATTTTTTCCATTCACAATCATATTTTATTTTATTACATTATTTACCTCAATGACCTTTATTTATATTTTAATATATTGATGTGTATTATAAATAGATATAAATATATATATACATATATATATATATATATATACATATATATACATACAAGTATATATATAGATATACAAATATATATATATACATATACATGTGTATATTATAATTTTCAATTTAATTTTAAAAAATGGAATATTGAAAAAAAAAAAATTTCTCTCACATTATTTTAATTTTTCAAAATTGTGTATGATTATTAGAGAAATTCTGAATATTTTTAATTAATCGCTCATTTTTCATTTTATTTCATTTTTTTATAATTTTTTCCGTTCACAATCATTTTTTATTTCATCACATTATTTACCTCAATTACCTTCATTTATATTCCATGATATTAATGTTTAATATAAATATATATACATATATACATATATCAATATATATATATATATATATATATATAGATATATATATATGTAGGTATATATATATATATATATGAATAGATATATGTATATTATGATTTTCAATTTACTTTCAAAAAGAGGGAAATTGAAAATGAAAAATTTTGTCCACAATATTTCAATTTTTCAAAATTATGTATAATTATTAAATAAATCCGGAATATTTTTAATTACTCGCTTATTTTTTTATTTTATTTTATTTTCTCATAATTTTTTCCATTCACAATCATTTTTTATTTCATTACATTATTTACCTCAATGACCTTCATTTATATTTTATTATGATAATGTATAATATAAATATATATAAATATATGTATACATATATATATATATATATACATATATATACATATATATATATATATATTTATATTTATATATACATATATATACATATATATATATATGAATATAGATATGTATATTATGCTTTTAAATTTACTTTTAAAACAAGGGAAATTCGAAAAATAGAATATTTTCCACAATATTTCAATTTTTTCAAATCATGCATGATTTTCAGAAAAATCCTAAATATTAATAATTATTCGCTCATTTTTTATTTTATTTCATTTTTTTATACTTTTTTACATTTACAATCATTTTTTATTTTATTACATTATTTACCTCAATCAACTTCATTTATATTCTATTATATTGAGGTATAATATGAACATATATAAATCTATATATACATATATATATGTATGTATGTAAATATATATATACATTATGTATATACATATATATATATATTTATATATATATATATACGGATGTATATTATAATCTTCAATTTGATTTTAAAAAATGGGATATTAAAAAAAAAAATTTTTCTTACATTATTTCAATTCTTCAAAATTATGTATGATTATTAGAGAAATCCTGAATATTTTTAATTAATCGCTTATTTTTCATTTTATTTTATTTTCTTATAATTTTTTCCATCCACTATCATTTTTTATTTCATTACATTATTAACCTCAATTACCTTCATTTACATTCTATCACATTCATGTATAATATAAATATATATGAATAAAAATATACATATGTATGTATATATATATATATATATGTATATATGTATATATATATATACACATATATATGTATATATATATATATATACATATGTATATTATAATTTTCAATTCACTTTTGAAAAATGGAAAATTAAAAAAAAAAAAATTTTTTTCACATTAGTTCAATTTTTTAAAATTATGTATAATTATTGAAAAAATCCTTAATATTTTTAATTACTCGCTTATTTTTCATTTCATTTCATTTTTTTATCATTTTTTCCATTTACAATCATTTTTTATTTCATCGCATTATTTACCTCAATTACCCTCATTCATATTTTATGATATATTTGTATAATATAAATATATATACATACATACATATATAAATATATATATACATATACATATATATACATATATATATACATATATATACATATATATATATATATATATATATATATATATATATATATATATATATATATATATATATATATATATATATACACATATATGTATGAATATATATATGTATATTGTAATTTTCAGTTTACTTTTAGAAGAAGGGAAATAAAAAAAAAAAATTTTTTCCGCAATATTTCAATTTTTTAAAATTATGTATAATTATCAGAAAAATCCTAAATATTTTCAATTATTCGCTCATTTTTGATTTCACTTTATTTTTTTATATATTTTTCAATTCACAATTATTTTTCATTTTATTACATTATTTACCTCAATCAACGTCATTTATATTCTATTATATTGAGGTATAATATGAATATATATGAATATATATATACGTATATATATAGAATGTATATATATATATATATATTTTTATATATATATATATATACATATGTATATTATAATTTTCAATTTAATTTCAAAAAATGTGAGATTAAAAAAAAAAAAATTTTTCTCACATTATTTAAATTTTTCAAAATCATGTTTGATTATTAGAAAAATCCTGAATATTTTCAATTAGTCGCTGATTTTTTATTTAATTTCATTTTTTCATAATTTCTTCCAT